>NW_017276800.1:499681-541371 GCF_001594065.2 Cyphomyrmex costatus | reverse complement strand
TAAGCATAGTTTTCTCCAATAATAAAAGTAACTACGACAAAACGACAATACAGTATCTATAAATATTAGGGATGTAATGAAAGTGGTTATAGCGAAAGCGAATGCGAAAACGAAAGAAAAAAATTTTTTGCGAAAGCGAATGCGAATGCGAAAGATCTTTTTTTTCTGCTGAATGATTAAATCAGCCACAATTACAGACAGTCACGAAAAATAATATATAACATTTAAAAAATATTGCTAATTCCTATTCAAATTATTGAATGATGGATTGAAAGAGATGAATGCAAATGTGTAAATTAGTATTTGCATATGAACGACTTATTTATTTTAAATTAAATAATCAAATAAAATACAAAATACATTAATTATAATTAGTGCAACTTTGCTCCCGCCGTTTTCATATAGATAGTTTTAGCGGTAAGTGGTGGTCGAAATAAATAGATCATAGACGTCATACAATAAACTTGAACATCTGTTAACATAACCCCCATAGAAACATTAGTCGATTTGTGTCTGTATCATAAAGTTATTTTCGATTGAAAATGTCAGTGTATGAGCCAAATTCTCGTCATTTGCGGGAAGCTTTAATTTTCTGCTTCAATATGAAGAAATCTGTGGCTGAGGCTCATCGAATGCTCTCAAATACTTATGGTGAGGCCGCTTAACTGCCGTAGTTTAAATTTATCTATATTAAATTTTTATTTAATAAATTTTATTTAATAAATTTATGCTTACGCCTTAAAAAAAATATTTTTTAAGGCAAACAAATACCTAGAAACTTTGCATATAAAATCATATTGAATTCTTTGTAAAAACACAATAAAGGTAAGAGGCGATGGCAATGACTTCTCAAGGAATCCATAATGGCGGATCGGATCCTAAGTCTCCCTAACCATCGCATCGCCCGCCGCAAAGCCGCGTGTACGCGTTCCTGCCCGACGAGAAAATACACGCTCCAAGTTATTTAAAAAACAACCCATTTCACTCCGTTATCTCGATCAGAGAGCACGAAGGATCGCCTAAAATATTTCTTCCTCTACGTTGTACCAAAGTTTCGAACAAAATGATCACTCGCTCGTCAATGAGAACAATACTATTCAAATCCTTAATTATACATATATTGCGTCGTAAACCGTGGCTTATTATAAAAATGACCTTCCACTACAGCAGCACTACATCTATCCAGTAGAATCATATTGTAGCCATTTACTTAGTAAATAATAAAACTGTAAATTTATTTTTTTATTCCAACGATCAATAAAGCAAAAATCACACAGGGACAATTGCAGATAGAGTTTCAACTACATTTAGGAAATAGCAAAAGAATGCAGCATATGCCAGTTTGTTCCGTGGACACGCTGTTTTATCGTCCAAATATCATATAATAAATGTATCCGCCCTCGTGAAACTCTGAATTCGTGTTCCGACCGGAATAATAACGACGGATGGAAGCGCGCTACGATAACGCTCCGTTAATTATTCTACTCGCTAGAAGAAAAAAAAGTGTGGAATTCTGGCGTTGACTAGCGCGTCGTAACCCTACTTCCTGACTCGTTATTTCGTTGTTCAAGTCGGCCGACCGTATTTGGGTATCTCGACCGGGCAATCGCTCGATGAAATTGAGCGATTAGACGTGCGCCGCTCGAGTCGTCAGGAAAGACGAAACGTGACTACGAGATTTCTCGCTATTTACACACCGCTAAATCGGATAACGGCGGTTTCGCGGTCTCTGGTTCGCTCTTCAAGTATCCTCTTCTTTAATTATATACTACCCGTAATTAATCGTCGATATCTCGATCGAAACGAACGCGAGTGTTTCGCGATTTTTGCGTTTAAATTTGCACGAATTTTGCAATGAAAATTAAATGTGCACCGAGCGACATTATACGCCACAGATGAGCGATATCGAGAGACGCGACTGATATACACATACAGAATAAGGAAATACTCACCAGCGAGTCTACCTCCGGATCCGCAATGTAATACGGCTTCTCTTGTCTGATCTGTAACACATATAGACACACATATAAGTTCATTATTAATTAGATCCAGCGTAATTGCGGCGGTATTAAAGCTATATGGACGATCGTATCATCTCGGTGCAAATACATATACGCACACATAAGCACAAGCAAACCTCGCGCGCTACATCCTCATCTTCTTTTCTTCAAGCGATTTCCTTCGCGTGCTTCCTCTTAATTGGACCCCTACTGTTCAATTCGTACGTACAGAAACGGAAACGCGTCAGGGAACGCGATGGAATCCCGACGGCAAATCGAGAAGGCAGACAGCAATAGAGGAAACGAAGAGGCGGTGAGATTCTCACAAGCATTTTCATGGCGCTGCGCCATGCGTGGCGTCCCGATGGAAAGAAAAACAAAACTTTCATCTCTTTAGCATTGGAATTATTTATTTTACGATAAACGAAGGCAAAAAAAGGACTAATCTCCTTTCAATATTCGAGCCAGTAATGTGAGATTAGGATCCTGTCAGGATCTGTCTTATCTCACACAAGTCTGTCTCTTTTTCTCTTTTTCCTTTGTGTTTCTCTTTCTCTCTCTTTCGTTGTGAGATCAATTACCACCGAAGAAACATTATAGCTGTATACAAATAAATTATCAAAATAAATTAATCAGAAAAGCAATTTTGTTTCTACTTGTGCTTCATTTTTATTTTGCAAAAAAATTAGCGGAAGATTCTTAAAATTATTATAATATCGTCATTTATTCTTCACGAGGTTGAATTCAGACGGATTGAATGACTTCTCTCTTACGGTGTCTTATTATCCGAAGAAGAATCGAGAAATGTGAGGTTTAGTTGCTTCTCTATGAAAGAAAAAAATTGGAGTAACGAAATATTGTCCGTACGCACGAATTCCCAGGCAAGAGTGTGTATTCATGAGTCGGGGGGAGGGGAGAGGATTCTGAATGAAAGTTCTTTCTTGTTCCAGTGTGTAGATAATGAAGGCGTCCCGTGCGACAAAAATACTGTCAACTATACGTAGGGAAGGTAAAAAGGAGGCTAGTATACTGACGTAGTGTATTATGAGCTGTTAAAATCGACTGAAACAATCACAGGCGATCGCAATTGATGCGTTTCAGCCGAGTATTGAAAGACAAACGGCCACAATACAACGAGAGACACTATAAAGTGATTTTGCAGCATGACAATGCTCGACCTCATGTTGCAAAAGTGGTCAAGACATACTTGGAAACGTTGAAATGGGAAGCTCTACCCCCCTCCCCCCCGCTGTATTCACCAGACGTTGCTCCTTCTGACTATCACTTATTTCAATCAATAGCACACGGCCTGGCTGACCAGCACTTCCGGTCTTATCAAGAAGTAAAAAATTGGATCGATTCGTGAGTCGATCGTCTCAAAAGATGACCAGTTTTTTCGACGCGGGATTCGTACGCTGCTCAAAAGATGAGAGAAAGTAGTGGCCAGCGATGGACAATATTTTGAATCATAAATGTATAACCAGTTTTTTACAATAAAGCCTCGAATTTCGAGAAAAAAAACGGCGGGAGCAAAGTTGCACACCATAAAAATACAATAAAATATATTTTTATTCTTGAATCTTGTATTGCAACTCGTAAATACATAAAATAAACTGACTCCTATAACTCTTAAGTAAAATAACTCAATATACTTTTTATTAAGTCAACATAAAATAAAATTCTTCTAAGAATTTCTTTCGTTGTGAGATCAATTACCACCGAAGAAACATTATAGCTGTATACAAATAAATTATCAAAATAAATTAATCAGAAAAGCAATTTTGTTTCTACTTGTGCTTCATTTTTATTTTGCAAAAAAATTAGCGGAAGATTCTTAAAATTATTATAATATCGTCATTTATTCTTCACGAGGTTGAATTCAGACGGATTGAATGACTTCTCTCTTACGGTGTCTTATTATCCGAAGAAGAATCGAGAAATGTGAGGTTTAGTTGCTTCTCTATGAAAGAAAAAAATTGGAGTAACGAAATATTGTCCGTACGCACGAATTCCCAGGCAAGAGTGTGTATTCATGAGTCGGGGGGAGGGGGGAGGATTCTGAATGAAAGTTCTTTCTTGTTCCAGTGTGTAGATAATGAAGGCGTCCCGTGCGACAAAAATACTGTCAACTATACGTAGGGAAGGTAAAAAGGAGGCTAGTATACTTACTAGGGATGTAACGAAAGTGGTTATAGCGAAAGCGAATGCGAAAACGAAAGAAAAAAAATTTTTTTGCGAATGCGAAAAATCTTTTTTTTCTGCTGAATGATTAAATCAGCCATAATTACAGACAGTCACAAAAAATAATATATAATATTTAAAAAATATTGCTAATTCCTATTCAAATTATTGAATGATGGATTGAGAGAGATGAATGCAAATGTGTAAATTAGTATTTGCATATAAACGACTTATTTATTTTAAATTAAATAATCAAAAAAAAATACAAAATACATTAATTATAATTATATAAAATAAAAATACAATAAAATATATTTTTATTCTTGAATCTTGTATTGCAACTCGTAAATACATACATAAAATAAACTGACTCATATAACTTTAAGTAAAATAACTCAATATACTTTTTATTAAGTCAACATAAAATAAAATTCTTTTAAGAATTAGTTATACTTTTATATTATATACTTAATAAGAATAAGTATTACTTATTAGCTTATTTAGATTGGCAAACCAAAACGAATGAAATGTAAACTGCTTTTCCACCATCTAATGTGCCCTCGGTGAAGCTGCGAATTCCACGGGCCGGACAAAATCTTTCGTTAAAACTTTCGCATAATTAGATGCGAAAGCAAAAACGAAAGCGAAAGTCTAAAATGATGCGAAAGGTTCGCTTTCGCATATGCGAAAGCGAATATTCGTTACATCCCCTTAGTACTTACATGACCCCGTCACCATACTTTTTAATCAGATAAGCAAGATTACAAATTGTAAACAACCTATTCTATTTCCCTTTCTTCCTCTTACTTTTAATTCTTTGTACACAATTTTTCCTGAAACGATAGTTGTTCGTACACTACATGTAGTACTGATGCATCTATATAGAAAAGGTTGACAACAATTCGAGAAACAAAAAGATTCACAATGATAACAGAGTAATGAAAAATGGGAAAATTGACGAAATTAGTCAGTGTTTAATTCTACAATAATCGCACAGTACATTCCATCTAGCTTACATCGTTTGGACAACAATATATATAGGAAGAAATAACTCGTTACAGTATTGAAACAGTGACACAATATAGGTTTCCGTAGAAGGAAAAAGCGCGGTATCATCGCACGATGATGGCGGAGGAAATCGTTCTCGTACGAGAATGTTCGATGAGAAAACAAACATCGATAGATGCGTATAGAAACGTCAGCTTTTGCTGGCTGTCAGGCGAATAACTCAACGCGCGCGAGCGCGCGGCGGAGGTGGTAAAAATATTGTGCGATAATATTTAGAGAATGCTCTCGTTCGGGCACGCGGGGTGTCTGTTCTTCGGGGCGACTTCGTGTGCACGTACGAGCACCACATGGAGGAAAATACACATGTGTATTGCGTACGTGGTGCGCCGATCCTGCCGAGAGATATACGAAGCAGCTGCTTTGGAGGCTGCTGCTGATGCTGCTGCTCTCTCTTGCCTCTACTATTGCTGCCGCCCCCTCGAACCCTTCGTAAAACCCTTCCCTCCTGAGCAGTTGGAGAATTCTAAGTAGACTGGAATACGTGACACGAGCGAAAAACTTTCAAATTTCTTTTCATTTATCTCTCGATATTAAATACTCTAAATAGTGATGTACAACATTAATAAGCTTCAAAGAATATCTATTGATTTAATGTTGCAAACAATTTTATGCAAATGAAAAGAAACAGAAATATAAAGAGAGTTTTCATTATTTTCATTTTTGTCTCACATCTTATGTGATAATAATGTAATTTTTAGTAATTACAAAAATAGAGCAATGCAAAATAATGCCAAATATTATATGTATCTTGTACGAGTTTTCTAAAGCCAAAATAAAGAACACTTTTTCTAATTTACTCAAATAATGAGATCTAATTCAACATAAACTCTCTAAAAGAATAAAATAAAAAAATAAGATTTCTTCCGCGCGATCAGACAACACAGAATTATACATATATATAAGACTTTCTTAAATACTAGCGTGGTTGATTTCTCTTATATCTCTTGCAATTATTAAGATAAGTATTTTCGAAAGTTTTTTCACGCATATTATCGTCAGTTCGAGTATTCGAGAGAATGTAACAAAAAATAATTTTGTATTATTTGCAGAAGCCGGCAAACATCAAAAGCCGAAAAGAAAAGAAATTGTACACAATAACACAAACGATTTCAAGGTTTGGAACGTACAAAAACAAGAAAATTTTCAGACGTAAATTTTCCTTTACTCAAATATCCTATTCAGACAGGGAATATTTTACAAGCTTTTCAACATTTTCAAAAGAAGAAATATGCGTGACAAAAAATGTTATATATATATATATATATATAATTTGAGAAGTATCGTTTCCATTAAATCTATACGCGCACAATTTTTAAGTCCGCTTTCAAAATACTCCTTTCAGTGTAAGTAATTAACATGATTGTGAACTACCCAAAGCACTGCATACAATTCGACATTTAAATTAGTGAGAGTTAATGAATGATTCTAAGTGATACGAATGACTGCACGGCACGTGTTTTTGTAAACGACATGACACGAGCGACTCGCGAGGAGGAGAACCTCACGGCAGAGCGCGTGATACCGCGTGATCGCTATTGCGTGGTAACACACACGTCAAAACGGGGAGATATTTACGCTAGAACGCGATAATTGCGAAATTGTAGCACGGCAAGACCGCTGGCGATAGTCGTGCGGCTCGTAACAACAAAATTAAACGTGTATACACGACTGGTGTTGAAACAATTAAAACGAGAAAATCTGAAACGTGTCGGAAATGCACAAATCGAAATAGTTGTAGAGAACTATTAAACTTGCAATAGTCCTGAAACATGTTTTGTTTCACAAATATTCGCACCGACGTGCGAAAGATCACATTAATCAAGACATACAACGATAAGTATGCATTTTTAATATTGTACGTATAAAAAAAATGTATCAAAAGTACCGTGAGACTTTTCTCATCTGCTATAAATTTCATTATTAAATAGGTATCAAGTATTTAAATTTAAATATCTTTAATTTAAAATTTTATTAAACATAACGATTTGGTTACATTTTAACATTCGATTAATTTCTAATTAAAATTTGATGATCACTGTGAATATAGTCTAATTCACCGATGACATCGCGATAGCATCAGATAATGGAAAACCGGTTCGAATATAACCTACTCACACTAGTCAGTTTTACGTGGGTTTCGTTTAGTTAATTGACCTCGAATCTTAAAACTGAAGCATCTCGATGGCGCGGCATTTCTCGTAACGGTTTGTTAATTCTTTAGATCATATTATATCGTATTATCAATGATTTTCGCATAAAGATTTCTCAATGTAAAAACATTTTAACGACTACAGCGTTTATCTATATGTAGCATTTTTGTCAAACACACAAGCTCTTTGAATCATGGAACTGAACAGAAGGAAGTCAATAAATATCCTAGAAGAAAGAAAACTGACAGCTTTGTTGAGAATGCATTCATCATCGATGCGGGAATAGCATTTTATGAGAGCTTAATATTACTAGAAATATAGATGCATCCTCATTATATCAATAAAAATCGCTACAGAATCTTTCTTTTCGATCATCTCTTTCTTTCCTTATATTTGTCTGTGTCCACGGAAAGATAATCGTGATGAGTGTACGCACACCTATACGTGTCTCCATATTCAGCTTTGGCAGTTTCGACTTTTGTTCAAAATACAACTATATATATAGAAGGGAGAATATTTGTCAATGGCTAATAGTAGCGATACACATAGATAAATTGTCAAAAATTGTCGGAAAATTATTTGAAATATAAATAAATAGCTTTCTCTTTTATGTACACATAATGCTTAACTGCCTCTCGTGTTGCTGTTAACCAGTAGAAAAATAATAGACTGATAACATGGTTAATCATAAATTTCCTTATGCGACAAAATTCTTTTAAAGTCAAGTCTTTACGTATATAAATAGATAAGTATGGATCAAGGGCTTTTATTCATAGTCGAGCGAACACCGCGACGTTCATTTAACCGGCAAGATTCACGTAAAGGTCGGATACACGACCGTGAGTGAGGCGGCGAAGCGCAAGTAAATTTTTCGACGCGGTCGCCGGCGATGATCGCGAAAAAAAAAACGAGATGCCTCTTTTGACGGGTGAAAAAAAGGTGCAACAAAGGCACAGCGTAACGTAGCGCAGCGGGGGTACACCCGATGGCACGTTGCAGCCAGGCTTCGGCGACGTCGAAGGTAACGAGTGCGCGCGCGCGAACCAAGGTAGAGAAAGAGAACGAAAAGTCCGAGGGCAGGGAGCGGAGAGAGAGAGAGAGAGAGAGAGAGCGAATATAGAAGGGCATAAGAGGGCACGGAAGACTGGAACATCGCGGCCCCATAGGGCACACGATGTGTGGACCACAAGGGGGGGCCGAGGGGGGATAATAGTGGATCCATTGAATAGATCAATTTACAATGGCAGAAAATGAGCAGTTCCCCACTCCCATCTTGCATCGTATGCCCCTCTCGACGCCTCTCCGGCTCCCCTACTGCCATCACCGGCTCGACTCTCCACACTTCGGTGCTTCTCACGACTCGACGACCGCTGTGGTCGGGCCCCAACTGAAGATCGCGCATGCGCTGTGCCCCACGGCAGCCATAGCGCATGCGTGCACGCATGCACGCGCGCACGCACGCAACGAAACGCGAAATAATCCCGCGCACAGCATGCGGCCCTTTTGTCGTACGGCCCTATCGCCGCGGTGGTACTGATACACGGGGTGAGAAGGGGACATCGAGGGATACGACGACGAGGGCATGGCTCACACGGCACGCCTCAGAAACCGCCGCAAGAGGATTGTCACCTGCTTATCTGCCGACGTGCATCGCGTCGCGTGTTGTGTGTGTGCGTGAGATCTACGCGCCTAGTGACGGCCTTCAAAGGCAACGCTCGCTCGAATATCGATGCTTACAAAGTGTTGATTTGAGATGTATGATACATTGGAGATGCGTTCTCGCGTGAAAGAAAAAATAGACATAAATATAGAAAGAAAAATGGGATACGCTGATTTCAATTTAGTTAAATAGTTTTCAATTAACGCAAAGTGAATGTTATGCTATCAAAACGATTAAGTATAGTAAACCAATGTTAAATGACAATGTTAAATTAAAAATAGTCTTTCGCGAATTTCAAACCTTAATAAATGCTAAAAATTAATGTATTACTCATATTGAAACAATGCGCAAGAATATATCTGATTGAGATAACAGAAGTGTATCAGTTAACAATTAATATAAACTAATTATAAATCTCTCAAACAAATGTTTTGTTTTTACCGCGATATTATACACACTCTAAATATACGTATACAATTTTAATTATAATAAAACGGAACACAATTTTTCTCTTGCATAATTTCATCACTTTCATTTATCCAATTGTATCCATTTCCTTTTCCACGCGCGTTGACTATTTATTTACCGAATCGTTATTAAAAAATCAAGATATGTACATAGAGAAGGAAAAGATGACTCTGTCAATTTCTACTTTGATACTGTACGAGTTTAATCATGGAACTAACTTGGACGCGCCAAGAGAGAAAAAGAAAAATATTTGAGTAAAAAGCGGCGTCATATTGAGGTGCGATATACACGCACCACGGCATCGTCGTCGCGGAGTAAACGTTCCGTAGTCATAAGCATTATTTTTCGCGCATTTTGAAATGCATCTTATGGTGCGCCTTATTAAGATGCAAATATCATGTCGGTTGCCGCCGGGTATCTTCGACCTGGTATACAGCAGTGCAGTGTAATAACGTCGACGCTGGTTCGTAGATAAATAATATAGAAACGCAAGATTCGCGACTTGACTATATTCCGCCGCTTTCTCTATCGAGGAAAAAGAGCTGAAGGAAAAGATACGCGTTCGATTATCTCGAAAATCTCGATACGCCGGAAATTTGGAGCGTTCTCTTATCGTCTACTGGTGCTTTTCGGCATCAACAAGACAAAATAATGTATACACATACGGGTCGCCACTTTATCCTACCTCGCGCCGAGGCTTAACTCTTATCTCGTTATCTCAGCATAGCGTTGCTCAAAGCCACTGCTACCGTATTACTACCGACACCCTATATTTAGATGTAAGACTCGACGAATTTCTTTTCCTTCCAACGATAATAACGCGTCAACGAAATCGCGTGAGCGTAAGTCATTCGCGAAAATTCTTGTGATCGTATACCATACTGTTAAAACATATTATCTATTACCTTAAGAATTTGAAAATTAATGATGCATCATGCATAATATAAAATGCTACGGTATCGGTTCAGTCGCATAATGCCACGTGAAAATAACTGGAGGTTACAGCTATCTAACGGTACAACGCGTAATGGGTCCGCGATACCCTTCAATCTAAATGTGCTGAATTCGTTTGCATCGCTTCACCATAAGCAAACGAACATGATAACATTTTTATTGCCCGCGTTCTGTCGCCTCAACTTAATATGTTGTCGTGAATGCTATACTTCTAGAAAATTACGTAAAAAAAGCAGGCAAAAGTGAAGGAGTCTTCTTCATTACGCTTCACATTCAAAATATCATTTTCGATTTATTTCCAACTCTAATCACGTTTCTCGTAACAAAAAAAATTTATTATTTCCAGTGTAAACCGAGAGAGAGAGAGAGAGAGAGAGAGAGATCACACGCGTCCGCATCATATATGTATAGTTACATTCATATCAAAACGCTTAGTTACATAAGTCACATTAATTAGTTCAATATCTTTGAAGTAGAGCACTTGGAAGTGCTTGGAAGTGCGCGAATAACAGGAAGAAAACGTGACATTTCAGTGACATGAAATATTCATTCTTTTACTTTCCTACCATCGAATGACATTAGTCGTTGCGACCATGTATATCACGTTATCGATGCAAATGTCTGCGGCGAGCAAATTATCTATAGAAAACACGCGGAAACTCGCGTTGGAGACTGGTATACTTTCCAAGAGACCTTCGAATAGACCTACGTGCGCGCGATCTGGCACGCAGACGGCAAAATGGTATGTTTTAAAAGGTCCAAATCGTTTCACGGCATGCGGCCCCATGGGCTCTCGAGTTACCTACGCGTGTCCTTGGGGGGACCTGCCTCAGGTGAGCCGCTAGAGGGAAAGAAAAAATAGGAAGAGAGTAAGAGAAAAGGAAAAAAAAGTCTTCTGCTTCGTATAGCTAGAACGAGGCCCGTATATATACCCAGGCCCCAGGTCTTTCAACGGTAATCCTAAAAATAAGTCCCACGAATAGGAGGAGGCAGCAGCAGGGTTCTTCTTCTTCTTCGAGGCTTAAGACACGCTAGCGAGTCTCGTGCGTGGATCTACTGTACTTTCGAGACGACGAAACGCGCTTCTCCTCGTGACTCATGCGAAGACCCGAAAATCCCTTCAGGACATTCTCTCACGGAAGAATCGCGCGCGACAGTTCGCCAACAAAATTGTCAGATTTTCGTCAAGATTTCTCGCGCGTCCAAGGATCTTTTAAAACATACCAAAGAATCGTAAAAATGGCTCACAGTTATAACTGTTATAACTCTATATATTTAAAAAATCCTTTTATTTTTAAATCCCACACTCAAGTGAGTCAGTCTGCAGGTAGAAAATATCATCCCCAATTACATACGATCATTTATTAATTGTAACATGTAAATTTCACATTCCCAAGATAAAGCTATTTTCTATTACCTAATTCTATTAATAAAAAAACTCATAAATCTGGTTACAACAGCACGCATATAGTTTTCCTCTATATCTACATAAAATAAACTTACTTGTTTTGAGAAAACGGCAATGTCCTCGTTGAAGCTTTCTGACGAACAAACGTCACCACCGGCTACACCAGGCTCGCGCGGTGTACACGTTGCCAACTCGCACTTTTCGAATATGAGTGCGAGAAGCGGGAACAGGGGGTGTCTGAAAGAAGAAGTGAGAGAATAAAGATAACGGGAATAACGCAAGATGAGTATACGCCGCGCTAACGGAGCGTATTTCGCAAAGCAACGTCGGTCTCGGTAAGCATGCTAATTAACGGCGCAATCTTTCGAGCTTCTGGCCCGATTCATTTCTGCGAAGAGACGATAAATTATTATCCGATGCTCGCGCGATATTACATAATGAGCGTCGGCGCTTGCGAAAGGAGGCGCGCGCGAAAACCTCGCGAACGAAACAAACTTGGCGTTCACGAATGTAATTAATTAAGATGGATATAACTAGTAGAGATCTCTCTCGCGTGCGTGCCACAGGCATAAAGAAATATACAGTATAATAATGCTTCTTCGTGACGAGAGAGACAAGAGTCTTAAAACGATAGACTGCGACGACGAAGAGGTCTTCTCTTCGCGAGTGAAATAGCGTTTCTCGAATCGTCGTCGAGGCGTGGTGGCCCGCGTGCGAAAAAGTGATCTGAATCGACACAAAGTCTCGTCCGCACGGCGCGGCGGTAGACCGGCCGCACGTTTTTCTCTTATCCGCGTATAGCGTTTTTCTCTTATCCGCGCGTGACCGACGGGGTGGGCCGCCTGTTAGCGCTACGAGGACGCAATTAACTCGGACAACCGTGCGGTGGCAGAAGAAGCAAAATCTGGCGTGAAGCGCTTAACCGAAAAGCAGGGGACTACTTTACTGCTGTTCGCGCGGAAAAAAATTATTCCGACGCCTCTATACATACTCGTTCGCGCGTAACAACCGCACATACAACCGCAAGAAAACGACGATATACGCGGAAAAACTTATAAGACTCTGATTACTAAGTCTTCGTATTATGTGTATTACACCGACATTTTTCCGCTCGAGCGCGCGCAGAATAATTTTACACTTTATTTTCTGTAAGACACTATCAGCAGTAATCAAAGCAGAATACACACACAACTTTTACTATTTTTCTTTCTTCTTAGCTCAATTTATTCGTGATTCGTGGACACGCATAGACATGGTATTATATCCAGAAACAACAGTCGATAATAACGAAGAACGGCAACTCTCTCGCCAATAACTATCGGGGCAAAGTAACACATGTGCGTTCGTAGAAAACCGCCAATTCAATGGAAAGAGCGCATGCTAAATAATGAAAACAGTCGCAAACCGTTCTTACTTTTCGCTTACTTTTATTTCGATTTAAGGTACGCTTTTATCGATCACGTTAAATCCAAACACGCATCTAAAGATACCACTCAAAGTTCAGCTACCACGGGGTATAAATCGATACAAGTCATTTAAATGAAATTCAATTAACTTGTTTTTCAAATGAAAAAAGCGAAACATAAAATGGCTATATTAATAAATAGCTGTATTTATAATTAAAAGCTAATAAAAAATGCAAAAAGTGCTGCCGAAAAAACATTCTTTATCGAGAATTCTTAAGGTAATTCCAGAAATAAAGAGATATGGAGAAAGAAAGAGAGAAGGAAAGATCTACCGTCGCGTATACCACTCGATAATATTCCTATGTGCGTATAAGCGCATGTTGTTACATGTAAAGTACGGTTGCAGCATTAGAAGGATAAGATAAGATTAGAGCGGTGCCTGTGCAACATCGTTGCAACCAGGCAGGGCCTTAATATCATCATCGAGGTTTAAAGCTCTCTGACAGCTCTCGAATTATTTACTTGTTGATATAATATATAACTACTTTGCTCACAGAGGAATTTTTCGTTTACATTACATTATTAAATCACTTGTATATGAAATTTAACCTTAGTGCAAAAGGCGGACGTATTTACCATTGTAGTTATGCAAATGCAATTGACGTCATTTTGAAGTTAAACGAAGCTTACATCAACTTCTAATTTGCGTTCGTATCATTAACATTTTGCTTTAGAATTTGTCAAACGATCAGTCGTATGTAAATTAGGGACACAGGTGGACAAGAGGTGATAAGAGAGTATAATCTAAATACAATGCACAAAGTAAATTTCGACAAAACAACGCGTTTAATTTGTATGATTTTTCAGATCATTTTCAGATGACTGTTACCGAATACAGTGCTATCCCTCAAAAATTACGCACAACTATCTAAAATATCCTAGCGGCTAGAAAATCAAACTCAATAAATGCAACAAAATTCGAAATATAAAATCTTTAGCTTAAAAACGTTTTGCAAATAAATAAATCATTAAGCATCGCTATATAAACAGGCTATACTACACTTTTATATGTATACGAGATGTATGACGACGTCGTCGGTTAAAAGTGACCATTGACACGGATTTTTAGCTCGCGGCTCGTCCCGTCCTATGGGGTTATACAATTTCAAAGACGGCGATGAAACCCTAGAGGGGTCTCGGCCCTCGAGAGGAGAGAGAGAGCGGCGCGAACGTGGTAGCCGCCAAGGTGGAGGCGTTGTGTGCGCATGGTAGCGGGTCGCGTCTCGCGGCGTGGCGGACATAAAACGATTCGGAACGAATTTCGACAAATTGACGTGGCCGCCGCGAGCAACGTACTCTCTTGCGCGCCAACCTAACCGAACCGACCGACCGACCGACCACCACTACACTCTGAACGAACTGACCAGGCGAAAAAAAAGTCCCGTCGTCTTTACCCCTTTCGCCCGCCAACACCACACGGTACGGTCTTACCTACAAGTCTTTTTTTCTTTTTACTTTCTCCTTGTCCATATCTCTATCGCCTCTACTTGCCGCGCGGCGCGGTTCCTCCTCTCGAACTCTATCCCCAGCACTACGGGTCCGTCCACTACCGGATAATCGATTTAACGCAACGGTAATTGTTAATTTAGATTTTTCGCTCGCTCTCCCAGCCGTATTGAAAGCCGTATCTTCTGTCTCCTTCTTATACTTCTAATGAGATCGAAAGATGCGGCTAAACGCCGCGATTCATGAGATCGTTTTCGAGTAGATTAGGAAACGTTTAAAAACTCGCACGGACCAAAGCGATGGTAACCATCAAATCCGGCGAATAAGATTTGTGATTCTCAACGTGTGCGATCTCAGCGATCTCGCTTAGTCTTTTCTCAGGCCTCGCGCGAGGCCAATCGGATGCCACAGTTTCCCCTCTTTATCCGCGGTCAAGAAAACCATTGAGTGCGTTACGAGCCGCGATTGAACGCGGCGCGCGGTACTTTAAGTGCACGTTTCTTGAAAACGCGGTCGCGCGCGGTGCAACAACAAAGTGCAACGTCGATGACAAACGACGGGCAGAAACGAGGTGTCAGAATGACGGAACCGCAAAACGTAATGATATGATTGGGCCGTTGTACGCCGTACGGGGGATGTTTGTGGTTTTGCGGTTTCCGCCCCTCAAATCGACGCCTCTTCCCTCTTTTTTCCTCGCCCTCTCTGTCTCTTTCTCTATGCCTCCCCCATTCTATGTCTCTTATTGTTGCGCACAAACATCGTCAATGTCACGCTGTGCCGCGGTTTACGATTTGCTAAACGACAGCGACGCGTTTTCGCGTGCATGGCTTAATTTTGTTAGCGGCGTAATTTCGATAATGTCTTTCCATTTTGTCGCAAATGCGAAAAAACCACGGTCACAGTACTGGTGCGCGTATAATAATCGAATTATCTCGAAACGACAAGAAAGAAAAGATGAAATATCCAAAGAAAGCCAAAAATGATTAACGCTCATTTCCACCAATGCCAGATTAACTTTAATCTCGGTTCAATTTACTCTTTGTTTTTTTCTAGTTATAAAAATTAGAAAAAGATAAACAATAAGTTAAACCGAGATTAAAGTTAATCTTTATTGGTGGAAATTAAAGTAAGTGTGATATAATTTTATTCCAATTCCCTATCATTTACACAAAAATAACCGCATTACATGTAAATTGATTCGCAATGTTTATTGATCGAGTCAGATATTGTTTTCATGCAAATAAAATTTTTTCCAGAAAGTCGTATTAATTTTCATATTAATTTTCAGTAAAAAATCAAATAAATTTTATGATACAAGAGACAAAATAAATATTTCGAAATTTTATTTTTTCAATTTATAATGTATATTACTTAATTCTAAATATTGAATCTTAAAGCCGTATGTAATAACAATCAAACCATATAATTTTTGTATAAAAATTACTATTTTCCTCTTTTACAAATTCGAATCGATCCTTTTCCAGGATTAAAAGTATACGCATTAATACGTGTCTGGAGAGTTTATTATTTACGAAATAGTAGTTCACAGATTAGTAGGTTGCACAAAGAAACAACACGTGATGTTTTTAAAATTGAACTTACAATTAGACGCATCTATAATTAAAAGTTATTGATATTAAAATTATATTGTTTATATATATATCAATGAAATCACCAATTGTGAGAACAATATCTATAGTTCTTACTATTTCACCGAGCAATCGATAATTGAACGATAGTGCTTCTCCGTTTGTCGGACGATAAATTGTCGCTTGGATTTGCGTAAGACTCGCAAGACGTTTAATCCGTAAACGACCCCTTGCATAAGCCGCCAAGATTCCAGTGATTGGTTAGTTTCATCTTCACGTTACATCCGGTTCTTACATAAAACTTCAATAGGATAATTTCGATGTCGTGATAAAAAAACTATTATATACAAGATTCTTTCTCCATATTATTTTAAACATTATTTGACCATGCCGTATTAAATGTATCACTGTATAATATACCTTTTAGTTACTAAATTAAGGAAATACTGACAAGTATGTGTGTTATTATTTAAATGTTATTATTGAAAATTTAGTAAAAAAAAAATGTATTAAAATAAATCGTATGTTACATTGTTAAAAGTTTCATTTGTACGCGTACGTGAAAAAAAAGTACAATATATACATCTGTATTCTTTTATTTTATTATAAAGCGTACGTAAGTAAGATCCATCTTTATACATTTATGCAACTTGTTTTAAAAATCATCCTGTGCGATAAAATGCATTAAGATGTCCCTGACTTTTTTTTCTTTTTACCGCACCTCATTACATTCGAGCATGAGCAGCATCAATCTCCTCGCACGTGGAAAGCCCCGCGCGCTTTAATAGACGAATTAATCGACTCGGATGGGACAAAAATGGGTACGGACTCTGCAATTGAACGACTCAATCCGATCTTGCCAAAAGCATATTCTATAAACCGGAATACATCGTCGTAGCTATAGACGCGAATATTTTTAATATACAATTTTTTTGCGCAGCGAGAAACACGTAGGATAAGGTCGCGAGTATTTGCATTGCAAATAAAAAGGAAAAGATGTACTTGAAAAAATTCAAATTTCGTAAATAAAACCTACTCTTTAATTGTTTCTATTTTTCGTCAATCTTTCAAATAAAGCGAATAAATGCTGGAAAATTGCTTCCGCAAATTTATCTTCGACGCCTTTCAATTAATCTCGAAAATAACCGAGATATAAAATATCGCTGTATGATAGGGAGGCCTTCTCTTCTCGGAGGGCGTGCGTACACGCACCGAAAGCGCTCGTTCTAGCGCGGCGGCGGCGCAGTTCCGAGAAAGTTGTGGAATCTCCCGCTTGGGTCGGACCGGGGCACACGACGAATGGACAAATTACAGGGTGCACGGAATAATGAGGCTCCCGTTCTAGGACGTACATCAGAAATCGGGGCATCTCGCGGCTATAAATCACGCGGAACACGGCCGCGCCGAGCCGCTCCGTAAAACGGCCAATTGACGTGTTTCAGCTTGTATACGCGCGTGGCACGAGCTGCTATACAGCTATAACGATGTAGAGGAAAACAAATATGCAGGTATATCTTAAACAAAATGTTCAAATAAGAAATAAATATACTACGATGTGATAATAGTTTTTTTTCTTTTATATACGTGCAATTTTGCGGTAATTTCTTATTAAATTTACATATATATTGCCAGCAAGCTGAAGCGAGAAATTTGCGTATAACGCCAAGTATTGTCACCGCGAAAAAATGGAAAGTATCGTTAAGCCAGGGACAACTCGCGCTGAAACGTGGTTATCTCTCGAGTTAACCATATGGTAATGATATTCTGTCCGACTTTGCGATGTATCACAAAAACGATATCGCGCGTGATACGGAAAACTGAATACGCTACTTTGAAACGTAACATCAATATTATGCGTGATTGAGAATCCTAATGACAGTTCTAAACTATCGATATATACTATTGTCTTTTGATATCTCGATAATTTAGCAACTGCAGAGACTTTCTGCTCATCGATATTTTCTTATTCACAATAAAACTTCAGTATATGGTACATAACAGAGTGTATCATGAAATATTCAATAGCATCCTTATATTTTTCTTAGTAACGCATAAATTATTGATGTCATTAATTCTCGAAAATGATAAACATTTTAAATTGCTTTTCAACTTATATATATTTATTATATCCGTTACAATACGATATTTAATTCAATGCAAACGTCTAGCGTTTTTCTTAAATACATTAAATATTATATGATTTCGAAAATACTTGATGATCTAAACGCGAAAATATTTCTCTTTCTAAAGCAACAATTACAATATCAAAACATTCTACGCTAACTTTCCAGCATTGATATCAATATAGTAGTTCGTGGTCAGCAACACTCGCTATCACCAACAACCGGAAAGAGAAAGAAGAAGGCCGCAGCCCTTCCTTTCGAAAGCGCGGGAAGAAATCATGGCGATCTAGCGACGACTTGTCCGTTACGGGCACAGTAGCTGTTGAGTCGAGTGAGGCAGGTCGAGTACAGACCGACTCACAATCAGAAAATCAAATGGCCACGACGAATTTATGTGCATTTCAAGTCTATCCCGCGATTACTCTTGCACCTGTTTCTCGTCAAAACACTGCATCCCGCTTTAGAAAATGGAATATTTACCGATACATACTTTTACGCAAATTTGACAAGTAACGACAGTAGAGACAGATTATAACCTAATACATAATCATCAGCGATTACCACAATTATTATTAGATAGGTATTGTCATGCACTTGTATTCAAACCTATATAAATTTATATCGTTTAATTAAAGGAGTAAAACGGTAAGCTAAAGTGTGCGATAACTTTTTAAGTATTATACACGATATGTGTTCGTTATCACCATGCAATATAATACTCGTTTTACTAATCGAGACGTTCGACGCGATAATAAAAAATAGGTATAAATGCAGAAAATCTCACTTACCCGTATATGGCGTCCTTGTCACGTTTGTGAACATCGGGCACCGCGGAGGCAGCGGCCGCAGCTGCCGCCGCGAGAACGTGTTGTGGAGGCTGAGGAGGAGGCGGTGGGTATTGAGGGTGGGCTGGGCCCATACCTCCCAAGTGTGGGCTATGATGGAGACCGGGAACACCGCGGGCACTACCATGTGGATCGTATAGCCCTGCGCCTCCACCGCCACCACCGCCCTCGAGGTAACCCCCGTGCAGCCCGCCATCATCGTACTGCAATCACAAAATTATCAAAATTACAAACAAGTTAATAAGAGCTTATACATTTGCCTTTTCGCTTTTCATTCAAAGTGTCGATCTTACTCGAAATGCTTATTAATTGACAAACTTGAAAATATTGTTTGAAATTAATGTGCTTCTTATTAATATCGTAATCTTCGAGTTTCTTTCCTACTTAAATATATAGGCACTGCCTCTATTCTGGCGTTGGCTCGTAAATTTAGAATCGCGCGTTTATAACGATTGACGCAAGGACTCGACCAAGTGCACACGTGGATGGAGAGAACGTTCAAAAGGTGACACGGGAAACTACTACTAGAATGTCACGTCTTTTTTTAAGCTTTTTTTAATCTTGTAACAATCGTAACTTCACGACTTCAACTTTGCAAGAGACAAGTATCAGCCGGCGCTTCTAAGAACAGTAAACTGTCATACATTTTATAGCTATAATTATCTACGCAATTGCAATGCAATTAAATTTAGGAAATGAGTAGTTTATGTACATAAGTACACATCATTGCTGCACCGAGCAGTTAAAATTCAACTTATCGTTAGTTGAAAATGATAAAATACACATATTAGAGTATGAAACAATAATTCGGTTAAACCTATTAAAAAATTTAGAATTTCAACTCTTAGAAAGCGAGTAATTAATTTTAATTCTTGCTTTTAGCTAAAAACTCTTTTAATTTGCCAGATATTTCAAAATGTAATCTATCCTACTCACGAGATAATGGAAGGTTACCTTATTGCAGAGAAAATGCTTTTAACTTGATATTCTATTTTCAAAATGACACAAACACTTATTAGAATTTTTTTCGTGGAATCACGATTGTCAACTTTTTCTTCGTTACATTATCACTGCGAAGGAAAAAGATAAGATTTAATCATCGCTGAAGAAACAATTAATTACGTACCACCGTACGACCGGTAATAAATAACCGCGTATTTCAATTACGCACCGACCTTGCGGAATAACGCAAAAAAGAGGGCAAGACCTGGTGATTTCTAGCAATAAAGTTTTCGCGCAAAGCTGATGGATGACGAACAAAAGTGCGCTAATTGTCGGACAGATTCGAACGTGTGGCATATCGATAGAACAGAGACAGAGTGAGAGGGGAGGGGAGGCTTGATAGATGGAAACCTGGAGACTCGTTTCAATTGATCGCGATCGGTCGGTCGGCGGCTCTCTGCCATGCGATCGAGAACGGAAGCAATGATTTTCCCGGCCTCCAAGCCCGCGCGCGGCTTGTCACGTCAGTCTGCACGGGAACGAAAGCAAGCCGATTATTATCGCTAATTGCTTAATTCTAGCGTTGGGCTCGGAATGCCGCGTAATTTCGTCGCGAAAACAAGAAGTGGCCGGGGGAATTTGCGATTAACAATCGCAGCAAGTGGGAATATGTGTTGGATGCAATCCGGAAGAATGCAATTGCGCCCGTTACTGCGCGAGAAGCGATACTGTAAAAATCGGAAACGATCTGCAATCCGCGTTCTGCTCAATTTAATTCACCTCTGGCGCAATTCGCTCCTGCGCGAGACCGACGAGAAAGGTACAACCGACATGTATCTATTTAAGCAGAAGGAAAAATATACCGACGTAATCTGAAGAGAGCATTGTAATTGTTACCAACTTCTCTCCGCCTTTCGTCTAATTTGATTTATCTTGCGTTGAATACTGAATTGAAGATTACGATAGAATTGCGAAAATTACGCGGTGCGAATCGAATCGCTCGCTATTACACTTGAATTAATCCGATACGCGCGTTAAAGTGTTGCTCGAACGATCCATTTTGGAGCAGAATATGCGCAGAGAACGGCGCGTTGCGCGTTGGTTAAAATTCGCCCTTTTCAGCCGCGCGCAACTCGTCCTCGTTTCCGTATCGCGAAAGTGCGGTGATAAGAACCGCCGCCGCGAAGAACCGAACAAAGTACTGAATTAATATAGCCGATATCTCATTCAGGCGTTTCTCGTATATTTACTATGCAACTTTCTGTCGACGGCTTCTCAACTTGTAATATAAAAAAGAGCTGCGTGAAACCTTGATTTCTAAATTAATGTATATTAAAAACATTTCAATGCACGTACATCGCAAAAATATTTTGACAAAAAAATCTGTCTTTTCCAACTATTGGAATTAATAGTAAACTACATATATCTGTTATTTCGGGAATAGTTATATTTTGTAGAAATAATTTATTTACAATATTAACACAAATGAAAAATTATTTCTCAGCTATCATGAATATAATTTCCACTTCGCGGTCTCTCTATTCATACAGATAAAATTGCACTTATCCGAGAAAAACGACATAAAAGTGATTCTTGTCTGGTAGCGCGCGAACATGTCGCGTCTAGAATGCGAAATTCTCTGAACTGGAGGACTGAAAAAGGCTGCGGACAATAATTCACCGTCATGGCAGTATGAAGATATCACTCGACGGGTGAGCGGAATATCTTAAAGGGTAGCAGGAAGAAGCGAGGTACAGTTGTGTCTCGAGACGCGATCATGGACGACTTGCGACAAACGTCTACCGACGACGAAGCTCGTCGTCATGGTAGTCGTCGTCGTTGTCGTCATCCTCGTCAACGTCGTCGAGAAGATTCGCGACAAAGCCGATGAGAGAGAGAGAGAGAGAACGTCGAGCTCGTGCGCGCCATATACAATACAATCGCTATTTGCAGACGGCGTTAATTTGTGACCGAAACGAAGAAGTTACAGTGCGACGTCGCGACGATGTCGAGCTGTCATCTAGACGTACAGACGAGCAATGGACCGCCTTGACATGGAAGATATTTCCGGAAATGGTGTGTGAGGAGAAAGGGACGAGTGGATTTTTAGTGAACCGTTAATCTCTCTTTCTCTCTCTCTCTCTTTTCGATGTATAATAAATTATTTCACTCTTCTCTTATTAAGCAAATTTAGTCAAGTTAATTCTTTCGAGCACATTATCAATATACTACTGCTGTGAAATAAAGTCGACCTAACAAATGTCGTATACGTATGAAAATTCATACGACTGCTTAAGTGCTGAATTATGTTGGTCTCGAGCAAAAATTGAATAATGCATCCTAGGGTTAATATACGAATTTGTCCTGTCATGGGGATTAATGCAAGATTGCGAGAATTCCGACGTATGTATGGAAATGACGTTTTTGCGTAAACAGCACCGCGCGCGGAGTCGCTTCGGTTTCGCGCAGCTGTAACCGCGGCGGCGGGCTCGGCAGGCCGCCGAAGAACCAAGGGAAATTTAGCAAAGCCTGACAAACGACCGCCATTTGTAAGTAGATAGGTCAAGGCGAGCGCTTAAGCATCTCGGTATAAATTGCGAAAAAAAACGCAGATGGCGGAGGCGGAGGCAAGAGAGACAAGACGCGGCGTATTCGCCTGCCTGCTGCTGCTGCTCTGCAATACTCGTGTATGTTGTGTACGCGATTATTTCTGGGTGAAAATATAAATTGGCAGAATACATCGCGAGCCGGCGAATCACACTGGGAGAATTCAGAAAATTGCCGAGTGATGAAGATGCCGCCGTCGGCGAATTTTGCGAGCCGACGAAATAAACACCAACAACCGGCTGACAGCATTGGCCCTTTTGTTTCTCTCTTTCCCGTTTCCGCTTCTCTTTCCTTAACATTTCGTTTCGATCTTCGTTGCACTACACAGCTGTATCGGAGCTGTTGACATCGATTCACAAAATCAATAATATGTATCGTATACGAAAAAAATATCAGAGATATAACAAGTATCCCCCACTGATAAATTATTAAATTCTCGTGAAAGCAATGCAACGCGAAAAATTTCCGCTACGTGAAGGATTTTCGAGGGAAAATAAAAAATTCGCCTTTTTAGTATCTCCACATCACGTCCGACGTGTGCAACTTTTTGCCAAATAAATTTTCGCACATAATGCTATTTTTATTATTGAGAGAGAATGTTATTTTCATATTTAATGCTCTTTAATCCTAGAGAATAGAGTTCTTTAGTAACATGAAGATTTCGCAGAGAAAAAGGCGAGACTACACTCGATACTCTGTTTGACGCGGCGCGCGGCGGAGCAAACTCACTTTGAAATCGGCAAGTATGTTCGCGAGCTCTTCACGTCAGCCATAATGTTTTATTTCGAAACAAACTTTTGCATCGAAATTTTCATTTGACATTTAGTGTCGGCATAAAAATAAAACTCATTCACCAAGGGGGAGGACCGCCTGGCGTCAAATATAATCGAGATAGATTGATTATTATTTAACGCGCCAAATTTACGACGATTTACAATTTATAACAAAAAATTTTGCCGATAAGCATCGAGTGTCAATACTAAACTATTTAAGAGCACGCTTCTATCGCAGAGGAAGAGAAAGAGAAAGAGAAAAACGTCGCCAGTATTTTAAATGAAAATAAGAAAACAAGAAAAAAAGAAACTTTTTTGCAATCGCAAAAACATTGTAATATATTATTTATACTCTTTTATTTATCGAAGACGTTTCTCCCATTCCAGTCTAAGCTTTCTCTCTCTCTCTCTCTCTCTCTCTATTATTCCGAATTCGCGATTTCGTTTAGCATTTAACGTCCATTTCACATTTAAAATTTTCTTTTCTCTACTCCTACTGCATACGATTATACGATACATGAAGTATAATTATTACACGTGACGGTAATTAGTTTCCTTAGAAATTCAATTATCTCAAGCAGTTGGTATAAAATCAGATAGAATTCTCGTAAGCTCACGCCTTGCTATCTTTCGCGTATCGCTTCTTTCTTTCTTCTCTCATTACGTTAGAATAGAAAATTCAACGATACAAATCGTGGTAGTGCAAAACTTGCAGTTAACCCTTACATAGTCACGCTATTAGCTGATTCTAGTAAGACAAAACGTTTTCTTCATAATGACAATTATATTGTCTACTTTGTAACGTACAGCGAGTTCTCTCTCCTTTAAAACGAACAAACTTTGGGTACACTTTTTCCTATTGCAAGTTAGTAAAAAATTTAAACGTCTGCATCTTGTAATTTTCGTAAGAATATCGTATTTCGAAAGTATATCACACACACACACACACACACAGGCATGCCGCGAGAGACATAATTTCTGAGACACTGGTAAAACTACTCGAGAGACGTTTGACAGGTTTATGTGGTTGCATTTGAATGGTCGCAGCGGCTACGGACATATTTTTGGAAAACAGAATTAGGCTCGTATCGAGCGGCGTATAGCTCTAAATCGCACGAGCAGAGTTAGGCCCATTTATCTCGCGCATGAATATGCCTAACGACTGTCCAGACGAAAAAAGGAAAAAACGGTAGCGACGCAGCGCGCACGGCCACCAATAGGGAACGGCGAGAAATCGATACGACTTTAATCCGTAGGCTAAAGGCCGATATCCGCAATCGGGAGAGCGAAAGTGATTGATGGATGCCCATAAATACATAATCACGGCTCATTCGGCGGCGGTACACAGCGCCGACGGACGACGAAAAATCGGATCCTCGTCGAAGCGAACAGAACCGTCCGCCATTCTCGTGGTTGGAATTTTTAATCCTAAACGCGCTATATCGCGCGTTGTACAGATTATTTCCTCTTTCCTCACCACTCGTGCGAAACGATTGCGAACCTTTCATTCAACTCGTAGATGCCGCGTACAGAGCATTTCATTGCTATCCCTCTAACTGTGACGATCGAGAATGCGAGATTTCGAAGGATCGGATAGACAAATCGGCGAAAACATCTAGAGACACACGAAAATAAATGGAAATGAGACTATACGAGAGATATTGAGGTTTTAAATGATGATATAAAAGTAAATATATCGATAGATATTTTTAATAATATATAAGAAAATTAAAAGTTGATAAAAATGACTCTGCTATTCGTACGCGTCTGCGGCCATTTGAATTCATCACGATACCTGTCATCTCGTAGTAAACAGATAAAAATGTAGTTGTTTCTTGGCGCATTTAGCGCAAAATACTTATCGTATTTCGTAAATGTGTTGCAACCTCCGACGGAGCGTTAAGTCATTGCAAAAATTCACCTGTCAAGGACCGCGCGCGCGCGCGAGCTTTGCCGTAGACGTCGCTTTCTCTTCAATCTAAAGAATTCTCCGTGTTGCACGCAAAAGAGTTTGCGATCCATCGAAGAAACAGACACGCACGCACGCACGCACGCACGCACGTTTCGGCAATTTTGCAAGCGCAACCAGGACCGACGACGGGACGAGCAGCGGAATTGAGCAGTAAAAAGCGCGCGTTCAATCGTTCTGCACGATCCGACTGCGATTAAGACACGGCCACTCAGACGCAAACATATTATTTGCCTGAAATTGTCAATATTCATTATATCCGGTTTACTGCGAAAAGTATCTTTGCAGCGAGACGTTAACACCTTGAGGATGTATCACCGCAATATTTATTCTTGGAGGCATGAAATTGACGTCGCGTATTAATATATTAAGCGAAAAATGTATCTAACGTCGATACTGAAATTATACTAACGATTTTCATTCTTGTTTATATAGTACATAATGTATACGATTAGCAGGAATGAATCAGCAATATGCAAGCGAAAGTGTACGCGAAAAGAATTCGTCGTTATCTCATTAAAAGTTGGGGACAACAGAAGAGACTGAAGTCGCGAAAAAAAGTCGCATACGAGAATCGCATCACAATACCGCACGCGTAAAGCATGTAAACATACGAGTTATCGGCGTGCGAAAAGCACTGCTTTTGCATGGTTTCGAGTTATCGGAATCGCAATACGGCCTGTTTACCACTACACGTACGCACTGAATGATCGAAAAGTGTCAATTCCTTCACTCTGAATCTCGAAACGAGTTTGATACTCGAATCGAATATTTTGAATTTACATAAAACGAGAAAAGTGTTTGAATATGCCGAGTAGGATCTCTCGCATCGGCGAAACAACTCAAAAAAAAGTAGATACCACACATTTTTTTAGGATAAATCGTACATTTCGGACATTCATCCACAATGTGTCAATTCGTAAAAACATTTTTCAAAAGAGACGCGATGAATATTAATATTGCGCATTCGTACATGGATATATCTTGATCTGCGCGCCGGCAGTCTACTTTGAAAATATGATTTGCTACACTTGCTCGGTACGAAAGATAAAAAATTCTTCGAGATATCTCATGATACGTCATATCTATATAACAAAAGCAAGAAATAATATTTATTTTTCTCGCGCGTTAGTATTACAATAATTGATCTCTTTAGGTAATTATTTAATATATTTTTAAGAATAATCCGAACAGCCTGAGAAAGAGGAACTACTTGTTCAACATCCGACGGCCAAAACCATATTTTGTATTTTATAACGTATTTGTATATAATTTTAAAAAGTTACTTGCAATCCAAGGTTACGATATCCGCAGAGAAAATACGCTGCTATTTTCTTTTGCATTGGACATACATTAAATGCATAAGTCACGCATTGAACTTGAACGTGTTGTACGTACGTACGTACGTATAAACTTTTGACAGATTTGCTGCAAGCGAGTGTAAAAGGCTATAACAAGGCTATTGTCCCGCAATTCGTCACACATTTGACCGCTGGTTGAACAAGAAACCGCTAGTGACGTGAAAGCTGATTAATTCTTCGAAAAGGGATCTAAATTTTACGGTCTCTGTACGCGAGGAATTTTAATTCTAAACTTAGATAAACGTCACATTACCGCGATGTGTGTTATTAAGTACTAGATATATATTAGTAATTATATTAATCGTATAAAATTAAAAGTAATATATACGAGGTAAAATAGATTTCGATAAGTAGAAGAGAGAATATTTGGAAAATTTTATAGAAGGAAAATGAATAACTTGCATCATCATTATGCCGTATCGTACACAACGCTATTGTATGGAGCACTATACAGATTTATTAAAACATGATTCATATTAAGTCCGCGTGTCACTCCGGGCGCTTGAATCGTGAAAAGGAGATTTCAATGATACTTAATTGAATTATCGTAGACAATAATCTATTAGCGGAATAATGTTGCAATTATTTATATCACATTAGTAGAGAATAATGAAGAAATAATGCGCCTAACTTTTGACACGTTAGAAATGTTTACGAGACACGGTGAATGGAAACGCGTTTCGGAGCGTAGCGATGCCTTTCATCATTGAGAACAACAACGGAACGTCAAGTTGCCGCTTGTTTTAATTAAGCGTTCGTAACACGTCATATGCATTTGTCGCATCGCACGCACAATCTAAGTGAATGAAAATTCAAGCGAAGCTCCCCCCGTATAAGCGGTATGCTCGTGTGTGTGTGAAACGCGAAGAGAATTTTCGAACCATATCTCCAAGTGAATACTCGCAGAGCAGCCTATGATAACGCGTGCCTGAAATCGCAGTGAGGCGATTCTTCGCGGCGAGTTCCTCAACGTGCTGGTCTCGGCGTAAATATACAGATGGCGGATTTCCAGAGGAAATTTACTCCCTGGGATCGTGCTGTGATTATCGGACGTAATTGCATCGCGCGGTCAAAGTCGTTCGATTACGCGATGCGTGTAATCGACGTGTAAACACGAAACAAGCCTTCGCGGCGAATCGGTTCGATTACGCGATGCCGATGACACGGGTGCGCGCGAATCGCTCCAATTTCGCGCGTGAGTAAGAAGCTCGCTCTCGGCAAGCCCGAGAGCAGCACCCCTTTGTGCGACTGTCGTTTCTCTTTCTTCTCTTTCAGCGCGCCGCTGCAACGTTACAAAGCGCCAAATTCCCTATCGACACGACTCGGTAGATAGAGTATCCCGAGATTCACTTTTGCCAACCCTTTGCGAATAAGACGATCGGGACAATCGATCACTTTCAACGTGAGATTGAAGATTCGACCACTTGATCCTAGCTCTGAGAAAAAGACGCGAGTGCAAAAACAACACATACCCTTGGCTGCGCCATGAACGCCCTGGCCGCGCCGGGGAACTCTGCGTGCTGAGCCACCGTAGCGGCTGTATTTTCCCACAATGTAAGCAAGCTCAACACACTTCACTACACACTTTCCCGGCACTGTTATAGCGCGCTAAGCTTCAATATGCTCGGACGCGCGCTGCGTGACGCTTGCTTTCACGGTAACGAGAGGTCGTCCGACGGAAAAGGACAACGAGGGATCACCAGAGCTCCAAATTCCGGACTCCGCCGGCGACCGACCGATGCGTCGCCACTCCGGTTTGCTCCGGTTATTGATGAAATCCTTCGTCCCCTCTCTCTCTCTCTCTCTCTCTCTGAAGAATCCTTCTCACTGAAGGCTCTTCTCCTTTTGTGTTTTCTCTCGTCCTCTGTATTTTCAAAGACTCACATATACACACACGGCGATCGGAACGAAACGACAGCCGACGCTGAATTCAAACTGTCGCGGACGAACGTCAGCACAGTTCGGCGGCGGCGACGGCGGTGAGTATCATTTGCGGTACAACATTTCCGACGGCTTCGACGACGGCTCGGGCCGGGCGGTACACGTGCTTCCTCATCCTCGTTGCGGTGACACCACACCTCGGACGTCCACATACACACAAATACACACACGGGTGCTGTGGAGCTCCACTCGCTCTCTCGTCAATTCCGCATGTTACGAGCGTTCGCTTGCTTGCTTGCTTGCGGACACGTGGCTGACCTTCGTGACAAGCGCGCGATATCAACAAGAGCGAATTATCTTTGTGAGAGAAATAAATCGTGGAGAGAGAGACACACACAGACAGACAGACAGACAGACAGCTGACAAACACACACACGCGCACGCACACACAGGACGCACTTAGAGCGCGTTCGCGCGCGAGGTGATCGCGAGGCGAACGTGCCGCATCGAGGTATAAGCGATTATATATCCGCACGTTGCAAAGTATAGCTCTTTCTGTCTGTCCACTTTCCTGCTCCTCTCGCGTTCACATCCGCTTCTTCTTCTTCTTCTATTCACTGTTTCCCACACAATCGATCATGTCACCGATGATGTCACTATGACGGAACACGTTACATTCTCCAGTTCACGACACCAAGTGAGAGCCACAATGACGCCCGACGACGAAGGTGACGACGACGACGACGGGCGCCACGACGCGAGCACTATGATGCACCGACGTGTACGCTCGCACCTCGCGGCGGGTGTTTGGTCGCGCGCGTTTACGGGAGCGAGCGAAGACGCGACGCGCGTGACGCACACGGTGTGACGGCGGCGTTGCCACGACAAGGCGCGTTGCGTTGTCTCGTGCTCTCCGACCGACGACGATCAACGACGTTACTCTCTTACTCCGAGGTTGCCGCCTTTACACACGTTGCGCACGGATTCTAAAACACCGGGCTCGGAGTAACTTTCGGAGTAATCGCGTGCGCGCACCCGACGTTACGGAACGTAAGTGCTAGACGGACAACGTCGCGACGTGACGCGACGTGACGCGACGTGACGCGAGACGAGACGAGACGAGGCGAGGCGAGGCGACGCGACGCGACGGGCGGTACGCGATACAACCGCAGGATCGCGACGCGAGTCGAGAGAGGAGACCGCGCGAGCGAGAGCTGTCCGCGAGACGGCGGGCGACCCTCCTCCCTGACCGTGACTACTACTGCGTGTGGCACTCGTAACTCCGGCGGACAGAAGGCGGTGGTAGAGGTTCGTAGGGTGTTACACTACGTAGCGGCGGGCGCGCGGTCGAAGACAGCCACGGGGATATGCGTGTTTCAGGTTTCCCCCACGAAAAAGCAACCGGGTGTAGAGATCGCACGGGTAGAGAAGAGCGGAGCGAGCGAGCGTGGAGAGCAGCGCCTAGCGCGGTTTTAGATCCTGCGCCGTCCGCAGTCGTTCGCCAACTGTCAATCAGCGCCGTGCTACGCGTCGGAGTGGGAGACGCGCCGACACGCCCACCGAGAGCGGCCAATGCGTCCACTGTGCCCGCCTATCGAGACCCGGGCGAGAGCAAGCGCGGTCCCAGCGCCGTCACGGCGAGACTCGGAACCATCGGATCCTCCGCCATCGCTACACCACCACTACCAACGAGACTGCCGACGGGCGACGACGCCGACGACGCCGACGCCGATGACGCCGACGACGACGACGACGACGACGACCAAGAGAGGTCATGGCTAGGACGATACAACAAGACGCAGCGAATCATTCTCGCGAAATACAGCGAGATGCGTGGGATCGCGCAACCCAGAGCGATTCTCTGCTCGCATTTGCCTATCTTGCTTCGAGACTCTTCTCTGATGATTGAAACAGGCAAAAAAATATTCTGTATTTGATTTCGAATCTTATTGTAAAAAAAAAAACACGATTCTAAAAAGATTCCTCAACTAGATATACATGTAACGTACATTACGCTTATAGGTAATAATAATCGTGTCCCTTTTGTTATAAAAAGTATACATATAGGGAACAGTTTCGAGCAAACTTGATGTGAGCGGTATTAATACGACTCACTGAAGCACTTTACGTGAACGTGCCGTCGGTGATCAACGTGGGACAAATGGCGTAAAAAATTCGACATTGCACTTTCAGGACTGCTCCTATATATGCACATATACGTGCCGGCGCTCAGCCGATCGAACCGAACGGTCACGCGCGCGCGCAGGATAATACTGACAGTCAGCATGGCGAGTGGTTCTTGGCAGAAAGAATCCACCGTTTCTCTACGAAATGCTTTACAAGCGCAGCCGCCTGAACACAAATTCCTATCGATTCTTCTAGTTTGCGAAATTGGAGCTGATCCTAACTCAACGATTCTTTTCTAAATTACAGTCCTTCGTGCACTTATCTGTACGATAAATATTTTATTTATCAGGATTAACTATCGACTATTATAGGGTCACCAATGGTTTGTAACCTTTTCGTAATCTCATCTAAAGTAAATACTTATTCAGTCATCATTTGGCATCTCAGACTGAGTATTTATAAACAACGAAGAATTTTTCGATTAACCGGAGTACACGTCAATTGGTACAAAAGTAATAAATATTCATACATGTGTTTTAGACGATATAAAGTAATTTGTACAACAATCGATTTGAACAAATCAAAAATAGAAATCACCACGATATTCACTTTCACGGATAGCGAACAAAAGACTTAATTTTTACAGCCAAAATTTCGAAAATTTGCTGTAGTGAAACACACGTGGTGCACATGTGATGCACACATATTGGCTCGTATATCGTCCTACAAGTACCTGCCTACTCTCTTATTACCAGTACCTATATTCTTTAGAAAATAATTCTTGCAAAATTTACACATGTGACGTATGTATAAGAATGTATCATTTGTGTAATAATGAATTCGCTAAAATAGATCAGATATCGAACGTGTGTGAATGTTTTAATAAAACTGGCAGAGGTAATAAGGCGTATGTTTCGTCTAATACGTACCAAGTCCATCGTATACCCGCAGTAAACGAAATTATCAACGGCGTGTGATCCGACTCTTATTTTTTTAACTTTTTAGCCGATATTTCGCAGCGTAGAAAGCCTGCAGCGGCGCTAGCGCGATCGAGCTTTGAATGAACCGAACAGCTGACTCTGCGTAGGAATTGGGTCGCGAACGTGCGGTTTCGAACTTTGAATGGTATTCGGCGTTCGGTGAGTAATAGCGACAGGAGGCGGTTGCAGGAGGACGTGGAGGAGGGCGAGCGACCTGTCACCGACATCACTCAGTGTCTCCCTCCTGGCGTTCACTTCGCTCGATTTTATGACTCTCTCATCCCGCACTTTCCTCCCTTCGCCGCTCCCGTGCTCGTCCTCGCGCGCGTCTACCGTCGTCGTCCTCGGCGCGCGTTTACACGCCGCGTTCCGCATAATATCGCAAATTGACACATCCGTGTTCGGCAGCCATCGATCGACGTAGCGGCGCCGAGTTGGACGCCATCGACCAAATGAATTCTGGATTCTCTAATTTATATTGCGTCTTCCTTGTACGTATATACTATATATGTGTGTATAGAAACTCAATCCTTTCAATACGAGTATAATAATTAATTGTAAATACATAAAATAGATGAAATTATGAGTTAAATTTAGCTAAATTTAGTTACGTGAACATTTCGAACAAGAATTTATCGTACAGAGATTGTGAGAAATTCTAAAGGAGAATAAATACTTGACTGTATTCACAAATAGCCACAACTACATAAAAATACAAGAAAAGGTATTAATTTAAATTTTAGAATTATAGAATATACCTATATGTATATACCAAAAAGTTTTTTGAAGAAAGAATTAAAAATGTTGAACACAAAAAGTGTTTGTAATGACAAAAGGAACATAAAAGAGAAAGTTCTCTAGCAGATTTCATTCAAACTAACATTTAAATGTCTATTATAAAGACAACTTCCTTATTGTTTGCGACATAAATATTCAGCTAGCAAAAATCGATCCTTTCCCCTATATATAGGTATTCATACGCATTACCTTTTGTGGTCTCGAACAAAGAAACTGCACGAGATTATCAATTCTTTCCGTTTGTTCATTTAGCTCGCTTTTTCAGAATATTGTCAAGGAGAGCTAGGTTACATTTTGAGCTCGTTATTTCGTCATAGATCCAGCACCAAAATGAATCCAGCTACATCTGTCAATATAGTAGAACAAGAGTAAAACCTCGATCTCTCTCTCTCTCTCTTGATCGCGCGCGCGCAGCAAGCCACGAGCCATTAAATTTCTCGTGACGCCAGAGAATGATCGATTCTTACGTAAGCCCCCTGCCTCTGCTGCGAATTATCTAAGTGGCCCAGCGAAAAATTCGATAAACGTCATCAGAGCCGAGAAAGCTGCCACCCTCGCTACTCTTCCGTATTCTACGATCTATATAACTTCCACGTGCTTGACAACCAGAACTTGAGATTTACAAGATAGAATAAAGTGTGAAATGTATATAAAGAATAAGATATAAAATAATAAGATGTGCAGTGCAACAACAATGTATACGTATAAATCAGCGACAATTAAATTACAACTTTCTAATTTATATATACCTATAAAAATATATACTTATAACTTCTTAAGAAAATTTAACAACTATTGCACTTGAATTAGTCGCACTCCAGCCCCAAAAATGCACGTTTATAACAATTAAATATAAACGAGTTAGAGACGAAAAGGAATTTCGGGCAACATATGCATTAATACACTGGAAAAGATGATAGAATGCGGTTGTAAGCGACCTAACCTGCTTCCTATTCATGCGTAATTCTATGAAACATCCCTTACTGTGTCTCTTTCATTGTGTTGGAATGGAGCGTAACAATGTCAAAGTCTATACAGTTAAGCTGAACAGAACCAGGAAACGTGCTCGATTGTTCGCCATTTGTGGAAGGTCCACTGCCTTACGCACGGAGGATCTTCCGCAAGTTTAATTTAAGCTGTTGGTCGACAGGTATAACAGTATAAATTTTCGCTTAAAAAAGTACGGGTAAAAATTACTACGAAAGTACCTCCCGCGCAAATTCTATGTTCTTGTAACGAATCTCTTACTAATTAAATGTTTTTAGGAGTAATCTAAAATTGCACATCTATATATTAACACATCTATATAATATATCATTATAGACATATATATATTATATATAATATGTGTAATAGTTTGTGAACAATTTAGAGTAAAAATACTATCTCGCGGTATAATTTTGTTTATATTTTCGAAACATCAGATATTAATAAATTGTTTGTTTGATTAATAAGTTTAAAATGACTTTCGGTCCTTTAATCATTGTGCATAAATTGCAAGAAATTACGCCGTCACTATCAAATAAACCATCTCTCGACTCAACTCAGATTAAATATATGATCCGCACTTAAGCGGACCACGAATTAAACGAGATTCAATCCTAAGGATTTCGCGTATGTAATCCGTTTAACTTTCCAACTCGACCAACGACATAGAATTAAATATTCTTCATTCATCAGATAACATTCTGACATGGTCGGAATAATTATATGTGTATATACACGCTGTGTAATTCACAGCGTATATTTTTATGAACAATGTTATAGATTCGACACAGAGCTCGCTATATTGTACAATTCAAGTAAAAATAATATTTCCATCATATTTGTATTTACTGCGAATTAAATAAACGCGTATAGTCTCCTTTGATAATCGCAAACGTAAAAATGAATTGTCGAGTGGTAATCAAGGTTAATTGTTGCTGGAGCACAAAATGTTCCGTAGTAAAAGAACATTCGATAAAACACCGCGCTAAAGCGCGTAGCAAGCAACATTATTGTCATGGGTGGAAACACAACACCGATCCGATTAAAACTCTCGAATTACCGAATTCCCTGGGAGCCTACTTCACCCACTTGTTTTCATGGAACCAAGCGACACTCTCTGCTTTGTTTATAGTTTTTAGAGAGGCGCATGAATTCCGACGGCCGCGTGCATCCGCGATCGTGTTTTCTGAGCGTCGCCACTCGTACGAACCGGTCGTGAGAAAAAGGGATCTGTGTAAGTAAACCGACGATCCGCTTAAAACCGCGCGCGGTAATAATGAACGAGAGCGTTATCTTATCCGTCACGGCGTGCGACTCGTTTAGACTTATTTCGTCGATCGTTCATAAAGATCATGCAAATTGTACGGCTCGTATCTTGTCGAGAAGAATGAAAATTATGTTGCGACTTACCGAAAGCCTGCACACATATATATATATATATATACTCATATTATACATGCAAATAAGAAAATTAAAACATTTTAAAACCTCATCAGAGATTGATTATTACGTCCACATACCAGTACTATTAAAAATTGTACATAGATGCAACGTACATACTTTATTTGAGTGAATTGTGTAGCGACTTTATCAATTTGATAAACTTCTGTTCACACGAGACAAATGACAATTCTCGGTCTTCAGACTTGATAGTAATACATAAATTTGGTAGGGATTAGTATATTTTGTCACATTCTATTAATTAACGATAATTACTGCTTAATATTAATATTAAACTATAATGCAATTTATTATCGCGTTGAGCATGCTCAGACGAAGACGCCGAATAAAGGCCGCGCCGGTCGGACGGACGACTTAGATATGTATACCTATGCGTGTATACACTGCGTGGCGCATTATAACAGACTAAGGGTGGATAACCCGTGATCGATCATCCCTACGGTGAATGCGACATCCCTACGAACGCACATCCGCGCCCCATTAAACCGGTAGTTCGCCCTCGCGTCCTGAATCGAACGAGAAAATCTTTCTCCCTTTGCAAGATGCAATCGCGGGAAATTCTTTTTTCTATACCGCGTAAAAGTGCGAAATAATTGCACTAATAACATCTATGTATATAATTACTATATAAATAATGCAATTGTCAAAATTAAATGGTCGCAGGGATTCTTGCGGATTATGATGAGTTCGACCAAAACGACAATCTCCAGAAGAAACGGTAGAGATCCAATGATATCGAGTGATCGTTGCAGTCTGGAATGACGCTTTTTACGAAGGAAATCGGGTGAATCCGGACGAGAGAGTCGTTCGCTCGCTCTCGTGTTAACGATAATAGTGATAGACAGGCAACGAAGTTACGTGGGCGTCTTAGCGACGTGCGAGTTCTACGCGCAGCATAAATTACCATCCGAAATGAAGATGGAAATCTGATCTCGTCATTAGGCGCCGCTACCCTCGCTTTATGAACTGAAATTCTCGTTGCACCGTCTTGCTTATAGTCATGTGCCGAGTACGAAAGTAAGCACGATAAGCGAATAAATGCCACACTGAAAGACAAATAAGTTGTTTTTGAATAAGTTGTTCGGAATTTTGTACGCGATTTGTATACCAAAAACTATTGTATCTTGTGTGTATGTTTATTTTAGAATGTCATTTTAGAAAAAGATAATAAAGCTGAATGTCAATTATAGTAATGACTCAAAACAGCAATGGTTATACCAATTTGTTCCATCATTATACTTGAATGAATGCATTTTACTGCATCGTAATGACATATCGATTTTTACTATTGCAGCGCAATCATGAAAATGCTCAACTATCGATCAAAGATAACAGAAATATAGCGGTGTGTGCCAGTAAAAAGAACAGTATTTTACATTTAAAATTACAATTACAAAAATACAAGTCAATAATCTAAAAGCTCTTTCGAGCATCTTATTAACGAAAAAATCATTGGAAACCGTCGATCGTCACTATACAGGGAAGAAGCAATTGAAAGTTTTACAAACAAATATCGAAGTAATAAGAAAGATAATCAATTTTTTGAAAGCTAAAGTAGATAAAAAATATAAACAGAAATATTCAATAAAAATAAAACTTTCTTTCCTTACTTAATAATTAAATTTAGAAAACTGATTATCACTATTTTTTATTATTTTATTTTCTCTCGTGCACAGAAATAATAAAATTAAAATAATTAAAATCCTTTTTTTACACTCTTTTACACTATTTGAAAACCAAAAAAATATTTCGTACGAAAAATATCTTGCTTTCTTGCGCACGTCACGGCAAAAGGAATATCAGAAATATATTTCGATCGGGTAAAAGACCGAGGAGGAGACAGAGAGAGAAACGAGAAAGAGAGAAAAAGAACCACATCAGAATATTCTCCGACAAATTCCAATGTGACTAAACCCTCACAGATGACTGGCAGGCCGGCTGCGCGCGGGATGCAGGAGGCTTGGTTGGGGTCGCTGGGGTATCAGAGAAGATCTCTCCTTCTCTTCTTCGTCCTCTTGCATCGAGGCGGTCCAGGCGGTCACCCCGAAAAGACCACTGCACCGGTCGCATTCGTCTCGAAGACGTTTATAGACGGCAAGCTTAAAATTAATTTAAGAGTTTTGTATTTTTCCGATAGTCATTCAAGATTCAAGTCATTGAGATTTCATGACTCAGAATAGATAACTTTTCAATCTTTACGATAAATAAAAACTATATACGCAGTAAAACAATGTGTGATATAAAATTAACAGCTTAACCTAAATTATCGTGCTTTAATTCATTCTTTCTTACGATTATTCAATTATATGTGAAAAAGAGAGTCTGTGACCAGAGATACGTTGATACGCGAAAATGTAGTTTAATTTACAATAAATAAAAATGAGGAATGAACGTTATACGAATCCAAGTTATTTACATGTACTACGAGATTTAAATCCCGTGATCACTCAGTATGCAAGCTATATGTCTCATTACGTTTCTCGAGTCAAAGCTGTCAAAGCGATTAGGTAGGAAGGAGAAAGAGAAAGAGAGAGACATGACAGAAGGCCTAACTTTGTATAGTTCTCTCTCTCTCTCTCTCTCTCTCTCTCTCTCTCTCTCTCTCTCTCTGCTTCCGATCACGGTAATGTCTCGTTTCCCAAACCGGCTACACAAAAAAGCAGTCAGTTAAATTATACATTTTTCCAAAGAACTAAATTTCCTGATCCTTCCCTCTCAAGATATTCGAGGTGCGCGAGTTCGTTTCAAATAATTAAACGTCTGAAGATGTGTCTTATGGACTGTGAAGCACATTCGTGTTTATCGGATCGATATAGAAAAAGTATTATACATATCGCACACATTAAGAAAAAATTATGTATATCTAATCCAATAATGAATGTATAATCCAAAGAGATAATTTTTTTCCAGTCGATATACATTGCCGTGAAAAATACATTGTCGTGTTGTGCTGCAATAAGTGAAATTCTCAAATTAGAAAATACTATCTACAACGAAAAATCAAACATCGTTAGCCTGCCTACGTACACGTACCCTTGTAATGATAACACGACGTGAATCCCCGCCGGCTTGGCCGCATGTTTCCGTCGTCACTTGGAAATGTATAAAATTTCCACACGTTACACGCGCAAGATAACGGTGAATAAAATATGCGATCTTGCTCTTTCCGCGGCGAATTCTCAGGACGCGTAACAAGTGATTCGCGCAAACGCGTGCCGAAATTTTTACGTGCCGCTATCTCATATTATATTTACATTAATGCGAAACGTCGTTAATTTATTATTACGTCGATATTTTAATATTACCTTGTGTATACCGTAATTGCGGTATTCGTTGAACGCATAGGAACATGAATGCATGATCTCACTTCGTAAGGCCAACCCTGACCCTTTGGAAAAGCTGCTTTTATTTAAGAAAACGTTGACCTGCATTCGTCCATCACTTAGCGCCTCTCTACCTCTTTTTCTTCCTTCGTCTCGAGAACTTTGAAAGACGCGGACTCATCCTGACTGGAGTGCGTAGCAGTTATCGAAAGCAAGCCGGTCCTCCGCTAAACAATCCGATGCGGCATTTACTGATCCATCGATCTGACAGAGTCGTTTGTCGAGAACGTCCGACCTCTCTCTCTTTCTTTCTTTTTCAAGTAGGAGCGCAGTGACGGCGAAACGTTTCAATCTTATGCTCGCCGTCTCGTTATGGCGTTATTGATTATCCGACTTGACGCCATGAGTCGCGAACGAGTGCAGCAAAGTTAATTACTCACGATTCCAGATGTATCTCTTTCTCTTTCTTTTTATTCTAAAACGATACTGGAAAAAATAGGTTGCGCAATAAGGAATCAGATATCGTTTAATATCATTATTATTATTAGCGTAATAATTTTTCCGACGCAAAAGGATGTATAACTGTATGTATACGAGAGAAAAACCTTCAATCTCGTAATAAATAATTGATTATCTACAGAGAAAAATGATAAAATAAACATATGTGTGTATTAAGTAAGTCGAAAAAAAAAAAAAGCAGTCTACTAAATAAATTCTTCATTATCGGCACAGTAGCACATCCGGGATCGTTGATCTTTGCCCGGTATGCGAAAAAAATATATCTCGAACGCCGTCTATCATTCGTCGTCGCGCACGTTCCGATGAGTGAGGTCCGTATCGAACTTGTTAGATAATGTTATTTCTGTTATTTACGAGATGTCTCGAAACAGGTGACACGTATACCTGCACGTATGCCGCAGGTAAATGGCCGCCTAGCCACGATTTATAAAGCGTCAGTAAAGGAAAGAAGGCAAGAGAGAGGGAAAACGGAAGGCGGAAAAGCGCGGCGGCCGAGGGAGAGAGAGAGAGAGAGAGAGAGAGAACCCCGTAATTATACGAGGGTGAGTTATGGCGGTACAAGTACCGCGGCGGTTACAACGACCGGCCCAAACGACTCCGAGTAGTCTCGTCTATCGATGACAGCGTGTAGCGCCTTTCGACATCAGATACGCGAGTGACGAATACATTGTCCGTCATACGTTGAAAAATTCTCGCCGTGTCTGCGATGTTGATTAATCTGTCCGGTTGCCGTGTGTATTTTTATGGTAAATATGCAAATTACGGCTTCTCATGCTTCGATTATCGCCAACGTTGTAAAGCTGTAATTTGGTAATATACCTACATTCCCCGCGTGTAACACTCTATTACTATATCATAGAGTACTCGTCGTACTTTCCATCATGATCAGAATTTAAACTAGAGATTGTATTTTATCAAAATTGTTATTAGGGCAAATTTTCTCGTGAGAGAGAAAATATCCTTAAGAGAATGTATCCTTAATATACTGGTATACGTGGTAGAGAGGGTCAAGATCCTCTGGATAGTGCGATTAAGATACACCGACGACTTGAAAAGTGTGTGGCGCAACGGTGATTTGCCAAACACCACATGCACGCGTGACGTGATCCCTTTCGAAAACCGCGTTTTTGCTCGGTCTCCGTGACGCGATCCTTTGTTTTGACGCGATTGGACAGGTGAGTTATCTGGCTGTGGTAAGACGATCGTTCTTCTCTAACGGACACCGACACGCCGGCGAACTTCTCCCCGAAAAAGATTCATCCGCAGCCGGTGTAAACACAGCCGATAAAACGACGAGAAGAGGCCTTAACCGGCGCGGAAGAGTGATGCGCTACGGGGAAACCATTCTTTAAAACCTCACACGTCCCGTGCGGCCCTTTCCGTCGCGCGGCGGTTGTGCGGCCCACTTGAACGGGTAAAAACGACGACTCGACGCGGCGCGGCGCGGCGCGGCGCGGCCTCTTGGCGCGGAAGACGAAGAACTATCGCCGCCACCCTCGCAATGCACCAATCCTCCCTGAGTGCTTCGCGCGTCAACCTTGAATTCGATTAACTCCATCACTTCGGAAGACAGTCGCAAATAAGGTCGTGTCAATTGAGATTACAATTTAATTATGGCATCAACGTTACGTCAGACATTTTTTAATGCCGAAAGATTTAAAAAACAGCGTACTTTTTTTTTTAATACGTGCACAAATAACAAACATATATATATAAACAATATTTTAACAAAGTTTTTACCCTGTTTTTACTCTTCAATCGCTGCGTACTTTCCTTTTACGACGAGAGAGTATTCAACAGTCTTTGAATTGAACATTAAAGGAAAAAAATAAACGAAGGAAAAACCGCATCATCTATCACGTAAATAACGTGTATTTCTTAAAAGTTCGAAATCGGAGTAATTTGGACTCATCGCCATTTGGCCTCTCCATGTTAGTGGATTTACTGTCGACGTCGGAAAAAAAAACTCGGCACCGTGCCCACGGGAATCTTTCGAGGGTTCTCCAAGAGAAAGGAGGAGATGATCGACCATACCATCGGACGACGACGACACGTCGGACATCAGTCAGTCAGGTCCGAGTCGTCCATCGAAGTCGACGGAGGAACGTTTCAGTCACACGCGACGGGACATTATCGCATTAAATATCGACAGGTGGCTTTCAGCGCAACGCGCTAGAAAAATCAGGAGAAAAATGCCTAAATCTGTTCAAGCCACCCTCTCTATCTCTTTTTCTCTTTTTATCCCTTTGGTCTCTCCGAAGATTCGCCCGCGCTGCAATCGGTGTGTGTCCACCCACACCCGCTGCGCTCATAATAGGCTCCGCGAGGCTAAGCCCCTCTAATTCCTCTCCCATCCTCCTCTTACCACAATCTCCCGCATCAACCAGTGTCTCTCTCTATCTCCCTATCTATTTCTCTCTTCCCCCGCATCCCGACACGCTTTTGAACGCGATTCCCATAGGTTATTATTAGAATGCCTTACGTTTGTGCCCCCGGTCGCGCGGGGCCAGGTAGATGGACAGTGCTCCGCCCTTCGAAAGAAAGAAGAGTCCCGAGTTGTACGTGCAGCCTGCAACAACTCCTCTGCTCTTTCTCTCTCTCTCT
>NW_017276800.1:435450-499644 GCF_001594065.2 Cyphomyrmex costatus | reverse complement strand
TCTCTCTCTCTCTCTCTCTCTCTCTCTCTCTCTCTCTCTCTCTCTCTCTCTCCGTGACCTATCCCCTGTCTGTGACTACCTGAACAAGAATTCCTAGATGAAGAGCGATTTGTGCCGTGCCGTGCCGTGCCGTGCCGTGCAGTGGCGACGATCGTCGTTCACTGCGCAGTGCGCGACGCCGCGCCGTCACCGCCAACGCCGTATCATGTCGAGAATTATTTTCGGAGAAACAAGTTTCGATTGCTACACTGATTTTGATTTCTCTCAAACTCGGCAAAACCTTTCGAAAACGCGCAAGACCGACGGAAATGGATTCTCCTCTTGCTTGTCGACGATCGTATCGCGTGGCAATTCACGCAGCCGGCTTTTTAACAATCGCCTCTGATGGAAGAACTTTGACAGGTGTCGTAGGATGCGATTTATCCCTTTTGATATATTCCTAGGCGTAAATTGTTACAAATGTGATTCTAATCGAGCTTTATATACATATATATCTATCGCGTATTCCGACACTAAAAGAAGGTCTTTGTGTTAAAATGCTAATTTGATGGCTAGATCGATTATTACTATTTTGATACGCATCAGCCTTTGTCATTCCTCCAACGAGATACGACCCGCACATCGTAAATGTAATGCATTTCTAATTGTACAATTTGAAATTTGTAAGCTTCTGAAACGTGACATTTCTCACGCGTAAATATGTTTCAAATCTAATCATTAATCGAAATTACCTAGCTCTAATCGATGAAACAAACGGACCTGAATACCGCTCCCAACGAATTGGAAATGACGATTGGTAAGAAGAAAAAAGATGAGTCGGCAATATCAGCGTAAATTTATTACACTACTGCATTTGACGTTCATTGATCAAATTAATGTCACATCACTCCAGTAACCTGCAAGCTGTTCAAGTTGCATAAAGAATCACTGATTATAACTATGTATATTTTATTGTAAAAAGTCAAGGATTTTTTAATCGCTCGGTTTGAAATAATGTTAATCTTTTTGTGAGAGAAGCAAAAGGGCTAAAAGAATAATCACCGCGTCTCATTTGTAGTTTATAGGGGCGTATTTTCTCAGCATCGATATCGTCTTGAATCCAGTTAATGTTGAATTTAAGAAGTACGTTTTAAAGTGTACGACGGTCAAGTTGCCCGATATATTTCACATCAGAACGACTCGAGTACTCGATCATTCCGATTGTTCCGAACTGAGCTGACCGGATTCGATCCGATCGCGTTGCTGCAGGCGCTCGTTAATGCCGCGCGCATAATTCACGCGTGGTTTTAATAACACGACGAAAACATCGGCGGGGAACGCGCCGCCACTGCCGCCGCCGCCACCGTCGATCTTTTCAATCCGATAAATCGCCATCGGTCTTTTGCACGACGTATTTCGCCCACCGGGAAAGGCGACCGTCAATTATTATCGTTTCCCGCGTCTGGTAGTATAAAGCCGCGTCCGCGCATAAATATCGTCATTTCCAACGACTTCATTCGCCACCGCCGCTCCAAACTTTTCTAAATAATAACCATTTTACAGCCGTGATAATGAAATTCCGAGATTTTATAGATGCACAGACTTGTACGCGCACACATATCAGGACATCGATTGGTAGAATAGTTACGTATTTGCAACGTAACGTATGCATTGGGTGAACAAATAATATTTAACTATAAGCGCGATTCCTAATAATTCTGAATAATTTATACAATTCTATAGTAGATACTCTGGTTTCGTGTTCTTCAAAGATCGTGTAACTACTTGAATACTTGAGAAAGTGAAGCATTAATATACTAATCGATTTAACAATAGAAAAAAATTTCTTTCAATTACTTAATAACTGTTTTTTCTGTATTACATTTAAGACGATAAAACGGTTAATCTGGAAAATTTTTTCTCTTTCCATAAGATTATATTCTTTGCAAAAAATAATTTTTAAAGAAAAAATCTCTTTTTTTCCCTCACATTTACCTTGATTATTTTTTTTAATTAAAAAATATAAATAAGAAATAAACTTGTAGATACTCTAAGCACGGATCGAGTAGATTAGTTGTCCCTTACAAGAGAAGACTGTGTAGTTTACATCGTAAAGTATACGCTGCTGCCATCTCGCGATGCTGTTATCAAATATTACCGACTCCGTCGGTATTACCATTTTCTTATCAGTACACGTAGCAGATGTGTCCTTTTTGCCAGAGGATTCAACCTTATCGTTCGCTGCGTACATACATCAAGACGTATATATTCAGGCGGCGACGACGACGGCCGATGATATTCACCCGGAAATGAATCGCGATTGGTCGTCGGCATTGCTGCGAATATGCTACATAAGAGGGGGGCGTTAGATAAGTACTTTTTCTTTGCGCGAAACGTCCGCTGATAGAAATGCATATTAAGGCAGCAGCAATGCTCACCCCTCATATTGACGCGCGGCAATTAATGAACCAACGTAACGCGACTGTGATAATGGCGACCATAGCACCGCGATTGCCAACGGCGCGGCGGTGATGATTTCGTGCCGCGAAACGTACGAAAACGCACGAGGATGCCGTAAAATATTCATAACTTTTTGAAATCCCGTCAATATGTAAATGAGAAATGCTAATCGCCTCCCGCATTCGCGCCTACGACCAAAGCTATCGTTCCGTTGACATCCGCTCGTCAAGATTCTTGTTTTGCGGATATGTTTCACTAACGCAATCGCTTGTCAAATAATCGAGTTCCGCTCTAACATTTAAGGATTTTTCTTCTTTTGTCAACAACGATCGATGGCGTACGTTATTTAATTATATGTGTGTACATCTGATCGATACGCTTAGGAGAATACCCGATTCCGTTTGCGTAAGTTTCGAGTGACGGATGAGCAACGTAATTCATAATTGTTTGTCATCGTCTGTTTGACCTCGCGATCGAGAGAAACCCGCGACGTTGTTGAAATCTGTACAAATTTAGTACGACTGTAAAATAATAAATTAAAGATGTCCGTGGCTGAATTTATACAAAACACGTCGATAAAAAATTGTCAACGACAACGTTTATCCAACCTTGTATCAGATGCATACTGTAATTTATGTGGAGTTGGTTGAAAACCAAAAAAAGAGATTAAAAAAAAACATTACGTATATTAATATGTAAAGACGACGTATGATTGCACGATATTAATTGCTACATCACATTAATATTAACGTTTCCCATCTTTCATCTAAAACATGTGTCCCTGTGTATTGAAGGAATTAGAAACAAGTTTTAGGATTAGGATAACAATTCGTATCCAAGAACATCGAAAGGCAATTGTAACTGTAGTTATCTTTAAGCGTCCTCATTTACGAATAGTACAATTTAAATAAAACTATATTTTCTATTATCGGTCGTTTTTTGCTCGTTTATATTGTCCACCTTCATTGAAACGTGCGATTGACTAAAGACGTCCTCCCAATTAGATCGACTGAAATTACCTTGATACTCAAAACAAGTAACGAGCCGCCTTCACCTCGTGACGCCGCCGCGTCGTCGTCGGCGAGAGCGGTGTACAAAGGATCGGTGCGGTCAAATTAAATCCCGATTAAAAATAAGGCATGCCTCGCGCCGCAATTTATGGCGTCGCGCCATGTACGTGTATAAAACAAGAATGCTCGTTATTGTTTCAGGCTACTCTTTTCTACGTGCCCGCGAGACTTCGGGTATCAAAGGAATCGCCCTGCTATTATTCGTGAGCGTCACAACGACATTAATTGCATTATTATAGCCGTGCTCACTCTTCTTTCCCCCGGTATCGGCTACAGGTTGGAAAAAAGTAATACTTTCTTTGTTCGCTATATCTATCTATCATTATAGATATCAAATCAACAAAATCATGACAAGATCAGTTAGATTTATATGTACACGGGAAGAATAATTTTGTTAAAAGATTTCAGATTTTACTGGATACAAATAGTTTGTTGGATCATCAAAATAATTATGCTGAAAACTAAAAAATGATGAGCAATGCTGCAAAAAATTTTAATATTCTAGCAATTAATTTGAGTTTTCATCAAAATGTGTACACAATGAACCGAAATAAAAAATTACGTACGCGTTTCAGATCTCTCTGAATTTATACGAGTTTATTACAAGACAATAGATTGGGGGATATACGAATTTCGGTTTTAAATTCAAAACATACCGAATACTGCACGTCATGAATCAATAAAGGGGCAGGCAAGAAATGATCGCGTACAAAAAACGCGCCGCGCCGGTGCGGTTTTAAAACTTTTAATCCCGCACATTTGTATCAGCCAAGCGAGATCGAGAAACCGCGAAAGGCTTTGACCCATTCTCTCCCTCTCCTTTTCTTCACGCGCGCGCACACCACACACAAATGAGAATACGACGGAAATAAAGAAAACTATGTCCTAGCGTGTTACCTCGGTGGGAAACCGCGGTAGCGAACCGGTATTCCGGTCGACCCCACGTTAGCCTCTTTAATCGCGCCGCGAATAATTAGCGGACGGCGATTAGGGTGATTAAAGGCGAGGGACCGAGTCATGGGTACGACGCAATTAGCCGAATCACTTAACGACTCGGTCGACGGGTGCACGAACTGACGCCTAATGCGGAGAGAGTGCACAAACGGAATCTGCCTGTTCCGATCTCGAAGCAGAAATTACGTAATTGAGATATGCCTAAGGAATAACTGAGTTGCTAGAATGTTATGTTTATTAAGCACCATCGCAAAACTAATAAAAATACACGGTTATTAATATCTGTGATTAAGAAGAATTTAATTTTTACATCGAATTAATTACTATCGCTTCGTCCGTAACTATCCGTAATCAGATTTTAGATGTAATTGCAGATGTAAGTGTGTAAAACACATTATGCGAAATCTTGTGAAAATATCAGCAGTCCTCTCATCAGTTAATTGTGTCTATCTACGAATTCCTGTGTCCCTTAATTCCAAGATTCGTGGCAGGATTAGTGGATCGTTTGCTTATCTGCGTAAACATCTCGGTAACCTATGGAGAACCTGACTGACTGAGAAGACATCAGAATCTCCTTGCCATGGAAGCTTTATTCTATATACATATGAAATCTTGCATATCTATATAAGCCGGCGGATATTCCTATATGTATTGTTCGATGTTTTTTAAAAAATCGTATCATTCCTCACTGAATCTAAAAGAGATTGTTAAATAAACACGGTTGTCATTCTTTGGTATAATTCTTATCCCTTCTTTTCCTCTCTGATAACAAATGTTTCTAAACAGATTACTTAAACGCAGAAATTCACATATCATAAATTGATAGTATTTATTTTAATGACATGTTAAATTAACTCTACATCGATAATGAAAAATTACTGACAAATTAATTCTCAATTCCACTTAGCAATTTAATTATTATGAACTCTTAATATACATATTGGAAATTTGGTAAAAATACTAATGAGAAAATATTTGAAAAATAAACAAAAAAGAGAAAGAATTAATGCTATATATTCATTTCCTAAAATAAAATAATTGATATTAAATGAAAAGCATCTCCGCGATCGCGAATGAAATTAGTTACGAAGATCCTTTAACTGCATACCTTTGCCAGCGAATCGCTTATCAACATTCTCGATCGCATGGATCCACAGAGTGTCATAAAGTAGCATGTCACAGACCATTACGATTCTCATAATTTCTGCGTTACAGATTTGTTATCGAAAATTACCACAAAACGCGTGCTATAAAAAACTTGCTACGCACATCTTTCATCGTATTTCTAAATTATCTTCTAATTAATATACATATCTTTACATAGCTGGTTACCAGCGAGCGTTTCGCAAACCAGTTTCGCTTCATGCGTATACGATTCCCGTTGACGACTGTTGCCGCCAAGTTACGCGTGATTATATGCCGGATGTATGCTTGCAACGTATGCTTACTCAAGAAAGCTATGTACACCCGAAGACAAGTAGACAAACAATTTTTTATTTAATTTAAACAGTCTATGTGCGACAAAGTGTCAAAATATGATGGCTCGTAACGTATAGTTGCAAGAGAAATACAACGAAATGTAAAAGGAAACTGTCCAAAAATTGTATTAAAGAAAAATCAGAACTGTAAGTAACTGATATTTCGCGAAAAACTTACACGTCACGAAACACGTCCCTTGAAAGCGTATACTCGAAACAAATTTTTTTACGAAGAATAACTTTTACAAGTAATATATTTCGATCACATACGCGATAATAAGACAAGAGAGAGAATCATTAATTGTCAACATCGTTCCAAATTGCATATTCGTGTTTTCCCTCCATACAATTCGTGCTTTACACGAAGTGAAATTGGCAAGCAACAGAGATCATTAATGATTCTCACTCTACAGACGTCGTCGTCGGAGGCGTTCTCCTCCGACGAGCGCAAACAAACGGAGCAAGATAGTGCCAACGGTAGCAGCACCGGGAGATTAGAGTTTGTTTTACAACGAGCGGTAAAGCTGTCGCACGGCTCACGCCGGTCGTCGTATTTAAACACACCGGCCTTGGTGCAGCAATGCGGAAAGTGTTCACGAGGTATTTCAGTTGTACTTCGATCTATAGCCGATATTGTCCGTCGATACCGACTTTGAAAATGCTTTCTAAATGATCTCTGAGGCGTTAATAAACGGACATTGCCAGGATAATTTGTCAAACTCCAATCTGTCTGATGACAAAAATTCTGTGAGAATAAACTTGGTGAATTCAATCGATAAATAAAAAAAAATGTATGACACTCGTTATAAAAATTGAGCATGGTATATAGATACGGTACGAAAATAGTAAATTAGTTCTAATGACTTAAAATTTGCCGATTTAAAAATAGAAGTTTTAGACATAACGGTTTATATAAGTCGTTTCCAAAACCGAGACTGTTACGAAGGAAATTGTGGGCGTGGCGGGTAACATCGAAGTCTTATCATACAATTGAAAAAATATCATCAACACGCTGTGGAAATAGTTGCGTAATGTGCTCGCCATGTATACACGCGTGCGACACGCAAACATTGGTGTGGCTTGTCGCTGCATTTTGGATGCAAATTACGCCCACTGCATCGGACAAGAAAATGCGAAATCTATTTATTCTGGAAATATATGATATAGGGAATGGCAAGAAATATTAAATATGATTCTTGGACAATCAAATATACATACAATAGCTAAATATAGAAAGTACATCGTTGCGAAATAGAAATTATTCATGTTTTAAAATTTCATGCAAACTCAAATTTATTTGCATTTACTTTCCATATTTTTATTTTACATGTAATCAAACTGACAGCGTATATATAGGTAAAATTAATCAGTAGCAATAGATTACCGAATTAAAATTACAAAAATGTTACCGGGGTGTATATAAATATATCTGAAAAATCACAATAAAACCGCAGAAGACTGGATAGAAGAGAAACAACGCTAAAGTTCCCTAACCAAATTTTTCAGTCACGATATCCGCCTGTCGTGGAAACTCAATCGAAAATCTCGTTATTCTATATGAGAAATTCGATTATGGCGGGTGACAGGTGCATTTAGCACCTGCCTAAATTTACGAATCTACATCTACTCCCAGAAATATCCCACGCCAAGTACTATCATCCTATACCCACGTCCAGTAAACAAGTGTATAAGGTCGCTGGACATATTTGAGAAGTACGGCGTGGCGGCGGCATACGCGGTGCACCGACCGCTTCGACCTTCTCCACCCCTGGCGGATAAAAACCCCTTTCGAGAGTGAAATATGTGAGAGACGAGACCGCCTCGCGGGATAATTCTGAATTATGTTTGTCCTCATCTCTCCAGCCGGCGCTTCCACCTAGTCGCGCTTCGCCCTTTTGTCAACCTCGCGCGGGACCCTGGGCTCGCCATTCTTCTACCATTCTCCCGATTCGTTCCTGACGCGCGTTCTTCTTCGGTGCTTAAATGCAGCACGTTGTATCGCGTCGTCGATTCACGATCCGCTTCGGCTCGATTCACCGCTCGAAACAGCTTTGAATAATCGAGGGAGGATCGGTATCGAAACGATGATAAACATGAATATCTTTGATGCTTTTCGTATATCATATGCCTTTGTAATCGGGTGCGAGCTTTTTTTATATTAAATCAAACTTGTTATTTTACTAACAAGCTTGATTTCTGTTTGTTTTTTTATAAACTTAGTGGTAGGAATAATTAAAAATTAGGATGTAATAGAAGGAATAAGGAAAAGAATAACGATTTCAACCTGTTAGAAATTGGATACCATCGGAATACACGGCGGTTTCTGATAGGTTGAAATCGTTGTTATTCTTTATTTATAGTTTCTTCTATCGTATCTGCACTGTTATTCCTACCACTGAGTTTATAAAGAAATGTATCTGTGACTATATATATATATATAAACATCCTTAAAAATAGCGTAGAGTTGATGTAGCTAAATGGTAATAATATCAAATTACATAACTCTTTCGATTCTTCGTATCAGTAGCTTTTTAATTGGCTTTCTACATATATCATTCTCTACCTAGAGCAATTTGTACGGAGTAACCAACAATTTATAGAGTATCCATGTATCGTTAGAAATGTAATTTACCTACTCGATCAGCGAACGTAACTGACTTGACTCGCAACGCATCTCGCATGCGATAAGATAAAGATAATAATTCCGTGTCGTGTGAGATGATCTCGTTCGCGATTGAGCTAATTAGAGGGACATACGCTTCAGGAAGACATCGTTTGAAAATCGGTATGCCAATTTCGACGTAGACTACTTACATACCTATAATATGATATCGTTGTATCAAAGCAACTGAGATAACGCGACGGATGTTCTCTTATTGCTATCATTATTAATGGATAGGCGGTTATCTGAACTAGATTTTCTCTTAAGGAAAATTATACAAGAAATTATATATTACTTCTTATTTCAGATTTTTTAATATTAATTACTGTAATAATAAAATGAATGTCAATAAAGTAAAGTTTAAAACTGTGCATTTACTATGCTACTAAAGTTTAATACGGCGATATTTTTTTTTTGAGTTATTAAACTATTAAATAAACTCAACTTATTATTCATAAAAACAATAATAGATACAATGTGAGTCATAACAGGTACAATTACAAGCATATATATATGTTAATATTAAAAAAGTCACCGATATATTTAATATAAAATGAGAATCCACCGCAATTGTGTGATGCATCTATTGATCTTTTGATTGTATTGGTTCTTCATTGTATATATGTTCCTTTAGCTCTTCTCTCGTAGTGGACAATTATTTAAAAGAGACGCCGAAATTCGTGATCGAAACGCAGTGAGGTGGGGAGGGGGGGGAGGGAATAGGGTAAATAGGGAGATCGTAGACAAAACGAAAAGTTTACTGACTGGCACCGAATCGAAAGCTGAAGAGCGGCAGAGGGCAGCGAGAGAAAAGATAAAGAGAGATATCGGACACAGAACAGTGAGAAGGACGATAGGACAAAACGAGAAAGAAATGAAAGAAAAAAGAGCACACACTAACCACCCGCTGGGTTGGACGAGACGCATGCGTGCGATCCCATACCGATGGCATACCATGTTCCATGCCTATACAGCTATCTTCTCGTACTCCCTTCCCTCCAGGTCTTCTTCATCTCTTCGATCTCTCTCCTATTCAACCTCCTTCTTTCTAAATTTCGTTTCCATTCCTTCTTTCATACTTTTTTGTTCTCTTTTTTCTTTCTTTTTCCGCATATCCCAATATATCTTTTGTGCTTGTTTTTTTTTTTAATTTTCATTAAATGTTAAGCAAAAGAAAGAATCAAGGATAAAAGTTTCTATAACTTTTACAAAATAATTTTTTTATTATTTCAAAACTAATTAATTCATAATTCGTATATAACTTTTTGCAACTGTCAATATTCTCTATGCTGCTATTTTTAACATTAGTATGTTTTATATAATCAGAGAGAGAGAGAGAGAGAGGAGAGAGAGAGAGAACTTTTTTGTATCAATTAAAGAACAAATTACCTAAGCGAGTTTCTACATTTATAGATATTTTTTTGTAATATGACGAACGTGTGAATTAATGTGCCAAAATAATTTATGTTGTATAATATTTATTTACTTGTATTACTCAAATCACAAATCATAATTATGACAATATGTAATAAATTACTTGACATTGAATTTTGTTAAAAGGCTTTAGTATTCAAAAGAAGATGGAAAGTATACCGTGTGTCGACAATTGCCCAACAAACAAAAGTTAGGAAAACTTATTCTCATCCAAACCATTTATGCACGTACGTCTTTTAGGCTACCCTAGACACAGGTAATTTATAGTTTCGTAATGGTTTTATGGCAAAATAGTGCATACATACAAACATTGCAAACCGGCAGTACGGTAAAAACTTAGGTAGGAAAGTATTCTTTCGGGCCACTTGGTGTGATTGATTGCTTCGACCGCCTACTGTCCACACTGTTTTTTTTCCCTTCTTTTTTCCATTCTATTATATATATATATTTCTCTTTGTTAGATTTCTAGATTTTTTATATAAACAGAACGGCATTTTTTGTTTAATAACCATATTCTCGTAATCACAAAAGCCGTAAGTTTGGAAGAAGCAGCTAAAAGGTTAACATTTCCGACAATATTATAGTTGTAATCACATTATGTTTCTTCTTTTATTTGATGAAATATAGCTATTTTGTTAACAACTTTCTTGAAATTGTATTATCAGCAATAATATTGTGAGCATTACTCGCGCGTATATTGATTAAATGAAAATCCTAAAAATTTGCTGTTACCAAAACGCGGAAAAAGGAGCTTCTAGTCGCGCTTACTTGATAGGCATGCATGAAGCGCGTAATTAAAACAGTAGAATGACAGTTGAAACGAATATTTCTGTTTCCCTCGCTCTCTCTTCCGTCATTCCGCTTTTTCATTTCTCTGTGCCAGTCGATCGAATAAATCAATGAATCTAATAAGGCGGGCTCGGCTCAAGTCGGAAATTGAAAAGATCCAAAGCGATGATACAGCAGCGAATTTTCAATCGACTTTTTTAAGATTAATTGACAGATATTCCACCGGTATTGATCCCACGTACCACTTCGTGTATGCGTGTCAAACGAGAGTGTCCTCGCGTAATCAAGACAGTCGCAATACATTTGATGGCCTGAATTCGCGTAGGATTGTTTAAAAAAAAACATTGAATACCTTTATTATATTAAGTTGGTAGAAACGTATAGATATCAGTGTCACACCAATAATAAAGATTTTTATAATATTGCCATACACATAAATCACAAGTTTTTAGAGCACAAAGTAACGCACTGTCATCGACTGTTATTAGAGTAATAAATAAATGGTACGAAAATCTACAATGTAATATTTATTATCTCAACCTTAAATCAGATATTAAATTAGATAAGAACATGGATAACTTTCGAAGCATCATTGACTCTCTGGGAAGTTGACAAAAAAATGCCACCGAACACATAGTTTCGGGACTTATTTATGGACTCTCCAGAAACGGTTCATTATCTCAAAGAAAATTTAGGAGAAGCATTTATATCCCGACATTCAAACTAATTATTACCTTGCCAGAATGCGGATACACCTGTTACCTGGGGGAAATCTGTCCGTGCAGCTTTGTACCAATGATATACAACCGTCAACTCTTTATGACGCCTCATCGGAATTTCCTACCGTTTTTCGTCACCTTTTTCGTTCTGCTTCAGAGCATCTAATGACACGATTGCATTCGTATAATACATGTTTATCGCACGAGACTCTCAACCGACAATTCATATATTCGACATTACGACGTCCAGCGAGACGCTGCGCGAAGAGAGAGAGAGAGAGAGAGAGAGAGAGAGAGAGAGAGAGAGAAGCTCTCTATATTAACTGCGCTAGAGTCTATAAACTTGGGACGTTATTCCCAGTGGATGTTAAGCATCGCCTAGACATCCAGTTAACCGATATCACCGTGCCGAAACATGGATGGAGTGAGAAAGAACATTCCTATCGAACAAGAAACGCGCGTTAGGTCTATAATAATTCCTTACGTCATTAAACGAGCATGCCAATGGGACGCGTACTTTCGGTGAATTTATGATAATTACAAATCGTTGGTATATATGGAGACTGTCCGGCGATGATCATCGCCATCTAAGAGAGCCGGGGATATATACTGCCGAAACGGCCGGGTCCAGGTCGATCCGAATCCTCTACATATTCATGCGGGATTAAAGTCGGTCGCCTCGCCGCACCGCGCCGACCGGCACCGCGAGGGAGACGGTAAAAAAAAAAGAGAGCAGAAGGGAGACTATAGAGAGAATCCCGATTATTCATGATGCGGGGTGGTGGTGCTGGCAACGGCAATCCGGCTCTGTTTGAACAAGGAAACGTGCACGGTGTGTCACTGATTTCGTTGTTTGCTCTGTATCCTAGATAAAAACTTACTTCCGTGAGTGAAACGCGACATACATGGATGGTGTAAGAAAAATAATGAATTGTGACACCACTAACCGATTAGTCAACGGTTTCTTATTTTTCAGATTACGAAAATCTCTATAAGACTTTTTCTTTACGTAAAAGAGAATCATTGATCACCTCTTTACGGAATAAATAAATTGTTATTTTTAACTACCAGGTATAGGAATACTATACACGAATAGACAAATTTATTTATGACAAATTAAATTTATCATAGCTACGACGCGAATTACCTGTAAATTGATACAATTTGTACGTGTAAAACATATACATAACGAATAGCAAAGTAAACTTTCGCCGTAATTGGAAGTTTTGTTTCGCAAAGTACGATTCTCAATAAATTATTTAACGCATCGTATATATATAAACTCGTCTTTAATTGACACAAGCAGGATAATTGAAATTAAACCTTCCGGTCGGCACGACAGATAGAAACTGTTCCGCATCATATTTCTCACGAGCAGCACACCTCTCCATCCTTTGATTAATTGTCTCCAAATATCCCCAGGACACATGCCCACAGGTCGTGGGCTCTCTCCCTCTCGGCTGGGCGCGACTTGTGTGTACGAAGGGCTGGTTACTCTTCTCCTTTATATATATATATTTTTTTTTTTAAACACGTCCTAGATCCCTCCATCCCGTCTTCCGCGTCCTTTACCATGGAAGACTTTCAATTCGGTCCATATTTCACGCGTACGATATTTTTAAACAGAACAGAGAATGAGTAATGGCGAGAGCGCTTTCCTGCCGACCCTTTTAAATGAGGGGGTTCCCGATATAGCGATGTACAACCTAGAGACGAATTTTCTCTCTCGGCGTGTCGAATGTAACGGTATTGACTCTTCACGAGAGCGAATAAAAGCTTCGACATTAAACATGTCGCAACGCAGGCTTTCGAACGCGCATTCTATTCAAATTGATCTTACGCGACTATATAGGTACATACTAGAAATTGATTATAGTTCTATGAAAAATAGATATCGATACTCACACTGAAGCAAAGGAAGATATAATATGACTATCGTATATGTAAATACGAAAAGTTTATCAAAATTAGAAGACGTTTTGGAATTTGAATAAATTATCTTGAAATCGCAATATATAATATACATATAATATTCCATGAAACAAAATCTTCAGAGTTATAAATAATAACATAATTCTTTTCAATTATATACGTAAAGATTTTTAAAAGTGTAAATTATTTTACAATTCGTTAATCTAATAACTTGAAAAATATTATTTTACGTGTCTCTCCTCTATCTACCAATTAAGTGGAGCAAGCTAATTGCGAGTAATCCGTATTATATATAGGAAATTTCTCGAGAAGAAGCGAGCGAGCAAATCACATAATCGAAACATATATGCGTTGACAACGTGCGGAGACGTCCGAGAAAGTATCGAAATGATATTTGGTAGGCCTATAAACATGAGTTGGACCGAGCTTACTACGGCTTATTGTAGCGAAATGTTCCTACCATGTTGACCGAGCCGGCATGCCTCGCATGGGACACCCCGCGCACGCATGTGGCATGAAAATGCGACTTTATAATGGGATTAGGTAGGTTGCAATTCAGATTATAAATTGGATTATGGCGCACCGTTACCGCACTAAACGCTTTAACCGCCCCCGCCCGTGCTGCTGCACGCCCTTTTGTAAACGCGCAATTTGCCCCCTCACTGCATACTTTCACGAATTGACCTCGCGGCGGCAACGGCTATTGTTGGCATAAATTGCATCGTCCGACGAGAGAGAGGAGATTCTCCAAAAGAAGCTGCACAGTGAACGCGCCCATCGATAATTCCTATTTTATTTGAAGCTTATAAAAGAAGGTAAACAGTGTGTTGTGGTATTCATCGCGGATACATTATTTCACAAATGCTGCAGATAATCATCCTTTTTGATCCTATTTGTCGCGCAGATATTATGAAATAAGTCAAAAACGTACAGATCATTGTTACAAAAATATAATTTTCTTCTGTAAAATAAACATATCGCGAAAATAAGTAACTTTTTTACGAAAACACGAGATTTGATGGAAAAGACAGTTGAAAAATAAGCAGAAATCATAGCCATGAGGAGCATTCCGCGAAAGTTAGAGTCGCGCGCACGACTTCATAGAAGAATACAATGCAACGGTCTGGGTAGAGGTCAAAGAGAAAGAAAAAAGTATAGGAAGAGTGTAAGGAGAATGAAAAGATGGAAAGGTCAGAAGCAAAGGCAGAACTAAAAGGATCACCCGCAGGGCGAAATAATACCAGGCAAAATGCGGTGGGCCACCCTTCGCCATGCTTTTCAAATCGACGCGAGATCGTGACCAATGCGAGAAAGAGAGACCGACGAAGAAAAGGGAAGTCGTCAGGATTTTTGTTTAAGTGCCTGGAGGTAACCCACAGCCGTCGAACGAACGATGCATTTCACCTGCTGTCAGAATTTACCTGCATCCTGTCCTGTAGCCCTTGATTTTCACTAATTCTTCGAGGGGAACCATTATTAGATATTCTGTGCTGCAGAATGCGGAACTGATTCCGCGATTCTCTATACGAAAATCTTTTCGGCATCGAGTTATTATCCTAAACTAAACTCACTTTGAAATAAAGTCCGACTGCTCCACTAATTGTAAAGTAGTAGGTAGGTGGTATAGATATATCTTATGGGGCGAGTAAGTAAAGAAGTGTAAATCAACAAAAAAAAACGACGTAAATCTTGATTTAAAAAATAGAGATTATATTACATTTTAATAGGTGTGTCAAATCGTGTACCTATACATCAGTCAATTACTTATAGGTATATGGAAAACAATACAAGCGAATTGTTTTCTTTACTACGATAAGCAATCATTTCTTTGACTTAAATTGACGGAATTATTCACTAATTAGTTTCACGCGTTTGTAACTTGTGTGTAATAAATTCCATCGTTTCACATCAAGATAACTATAAATGATCTTTACGTATTCTTAATTCCCACGTATCCCGTAGATTTTTAGTAATTGGTAGGAACAACAGGAAATCTGTCTCTTCTCTCGCTCGCGTGCCTTACCTTTGAGAAAAAATATCCGGAAACCCTACTGAGTCGCCTGTCCTGACCCATGCATTGGCGTAGATAGCATAACAGTAGACAAAACCAATGGCGTCGTCAAAGTAATGTAAATTCTACGATCGAATTCTATGATTAATGATAGTCGCGCTTCACTGACTTGTGAAATAGTCGTGTCATCGGATCTCGAACGGTATAGGTCGTACATCTTCATTTATGATACTTGGCTAAAAAATTTCACAACAACTCGGTCAAGTTATAAATGAACTACATGTTTTCGAGTGCATTCTTCCGTAGCCCATTTCCATTTATCGTTCGGCGACTGTCTTAAAACACGTCAGCGAAAAGTGTTGGATGGAATTAGCGGCGATAAAGATACCTCATAGAAACAGTATTAAGTACACCAGCTGCCGATCGCAATAAAAAGTCTATACGCGATATCAGGTTTTGTCAGCGCGCGCTTGTACAAACGAGATGCACCTGACGATGACTGCATCCTCGCGCTTTTTTCTCCTATACATGTGCGTTTAAACCTTTATCAAAATGAATTATATTTTACGTTCTTCCCACGTGTCGTCGTTCGCGGCATCGTAAATATCCGACGATTTGTTTTGTAATCTAAATAATCTATTTTATTGCGGTGTTGATCTATATATTAGATACTTGGAGAAATAAAAAAAATCAGAAATTTATGTCTTAAATGTCATTGAAAAAATTTTTTCTTCACACAATCGTAATGCGTGAACGTTAAATACTTAATTTATATAGAGCATTTAAAATTAGAACGTATATATATGGGTGTACATATATTTGAGAATTAGCTCTTAGGAACTTAATAAATAAGCTACCTTATTTTTCAGGACGTGTCAACATTAATTGAAAACTTCCTTACACACACACGCTCTCGTCGAGAATTAATTAAATATTTTTAGCTGTAATGTTTGAAAGATCTGGTAAATGATGAAATATGTTAAAAAAGGAACGCTCACACGATAGTTAGCAATAATTAATTGCATGCTTTTTTTAACGCGTGTCATACATATGCAGGATTCGCGAGTGCAGCGTTCGATTCGTATAAACGCTCATCTTGCGGATATTTTCCATTTATGCAAATTCCGCCGGCATGCGCAAGCATGCGAGGAGGACGCTATCGCAATTAGGAGTCGCAGTTGTAACTGCGTGCATAAGGGTGTCGTAACTTTGCCGAAGAGGGCTTTCTCGCGTAACCAGAGACGATACCACCAAGTACTTACCGACCTTAACCGAGAATATTTTGCGCCCTTACCCACTTCGACTAATGCGTTAAGTGCGGTGTGCATGGTACATTTATGCGGTTGTAATAACATGCATTTTATCTCGATCGTTTGTGTTTTCGCAATTTTGAAACGGAGTTAAAAAAGTCGATCGATGGGAATCGATGTATCGTATATTATACGATTCCACCGAAATTTCTCTCCATTATTACTACGATATATTAAGTTACATTTTGAAATATTTCCGCCAGCCACGACCCGCGATCGTTAAACGGCAATTTTTTTTCTCAAATTTCTTAATTTTCTTCGCGTATCGCGTGATACTGCGCAGGAGAAGGACGGACATATGTAACACACCGTTCTCGACGGTTTATGCCTCGTTAGCGTGCGCCGCGCGCGGCACACACACTGCAGGCTTATTGGTGGCGAGCGACCCGTACCGCGGGCGGCGCACCACAGTGGCATGGCATTTTTACTACAAAAAGGCGCAACAAAACGAGAAAGAAGACGACACGAATTCCAGAGAAACGCAGAACTTAACCCTCAATCGATATCCTAATAATTTTTTTGCTCACGTTAAGCTATCATTTCACGATTACGAAGCGAGAGAGGAAAGGAAGCGAGAAAGAAGAAACAAACCACCCTCTTTTATAAGCACAGGGGTCTTCGTGCACTCTCATTTTCACCGCGGTATCTTCATGAGCGAAAGAGAAGAGATCTGCCGTACGGCACGCCGTATCTCCGTATTATTATGATAAAATATTTTTTCAGCCATAAATATACGTCCGGAACGCGAGACCCCTGCCGCGCGCAGGCCACCCGACGTTGCACGTTGCAACGCGATAAACGCATCGCACTTGCACACGTACTCGCGCACGCATCCACCATAAGACGTACAAGCGACTGGTGCAGGACGACATTGCAGTCATGATATCTCGACACTATCAACATGCGTAAGATACGATACGTTATTGATAAGGGAAACACATCAAATGAAAGAATGTATTTTTCTTGAAGGCACTTTTACAAGTGAGAACAATTATCGCGATTATCCCCGATTCTTTAGTCAGTGCGCTAAATTGTATATGTATTTTCTTACAATAGTTTATAAAAATTATCGAATAAAAAGAGAATGGCGTTTAATATAATCTCTTCTATAAGATTTGTACAAAAAGTAATAAATATAAATGATATTTTACTCGAAATATTTTTTGCTGCGAGAATACACGAATTAATTATCATTAGACCAATATTTTTCATTACGACATTTTGTGACGAGAAAAGTTGATTATTACATTATACTACGTTCTTTGGTAATTCATATTATGTTAACGTTTGATAGTTTGAACATTGTGAGAGCGACATATCACATTGGAATGCGTTTATACCCACACGAGGGTCCTATAATTCAGCGATTCGCTTTCAATGCGTTCGACGGATGTATCGGCATGTTTGTGTAACCCGACAAAATATACAGATCGAATTCGGGGTGATTTGTTTTCTCTACCGTTAGAAATTTTGTTCGACCGTCTAGGCCGCGATGTAAAAATAAACATTTTTTTTTCGGAAGCAAAGCTTTTCCGCGCCGCGAGCACAACCACTACATCCACCCGCTTCCATCCCCTGTTCGGAACAAAACTTTATAGCTAATATATATATATATATAAATTAGCACACGAAATACATATATGTATGTATATGTGTACGTACCATGTATAATATACATATATGTATACACATGCCTGTCACATCGCTTGAAATAGAGACCATAACGCATCTATCTTCGAACTATTAGCTCCTACATAACTCATCTCTTTTCCCCATCAGGCAAATTGGTATTTCGATCGAAAACGACTTTTCTCTCCACCCCGCCTATTCTCTGTCAAACTCGGTGCTTTTACGGTCAATGACTTATGGCACAGCAACGCGTTCAAAATCTCATGATTCATGAAAATTTCTCTTTCGCAATATTTATTTCTATGTACCGACATGTGGAAATTGGTACGGCTGCATTTAGTGCGGTGGAAATATTTGTCCTGCTTATTCACAGACAACAGAAACTGTCGGATTTTTAACGAGCAATCGAGTTTGGTAATAAGGATAAAAACAATCGTTATCTGATTTTACGTATATAGAAAGAATCCGTTTGCAAAAGTAATAAACTGGAAATGTAAATGACTCGATTTCCATCTACATCAATCCCGATTGTGCTCCTCTCGAAACATTCTTAGGGTTCAACTCCCGAGTATTCCGTGACTGAATGTATCTTAGGGGGTCAACCGGAGGGGTTCCCGATCTACTCGCTGCGGGGATGCTCTGAATTCCGAAAACGAACTCTCGTGGGCGGTTCGTGGCCCATAAATACTCGCGGTGTAAACATCGAATCCAGCCGCGATGTTTGGCTGGATCGAGCTCGGCCAAGCGTGCCAACGGATTCGATCATCTGATGTAAACCCTTTGCTAAAATAAACTCAGATGGCTCGCTCATGCTAAATCGCCCGACTAATAACGCGATCGCGGATAATATATATGGTACACTAATTATTCCTCATGCTTCTCTATGTTTCTCACGTAATGAATGGACACAACTATAAGAAAAGCGATTAGGATCAAGAGTTACTCTCTCCGCGAATTTATTTAATTTATACATTTTATATCTTTTGAATTTATGTAATTTACACATTTTACGTATAATTGCATGAAAATTACAAATATCGCAGTTTCGACTGATTTTTATGTACAATACAAGCTGTTTTTCTCGGAGTTTATTCGATAATTTTTGTATAACAAGAGCCGGTAACAAGATCCTATTGAGCGGCATAACGAACGGAGTTCCGTGCGCAGTAAAGATAGCGCGCGAGGAACAAGAAACTGGCTGTACCCGGAGGGCTTCTGTATTAAACGGGCTTCTATTCGAGAAAATTATTGCGCGCGTTCGAGCCGTGTTTCGAGCCGAGGCGAGGGTGCGTACAGCACGCGGCTATACGCAAGATACGATCGTCATCCGTTGCTCTGACAAAGTAAAGTCGCTGTCGGAAAAATCGCAGCAACGTGGTTTTATTAACAATGCTCGCTCGCTCGCTCGCTCGCGCGCGATATCGCGATCGAGGATCTGGTTCGCGTAATCATACGCAGGCGTGATATCTCGCTGCTGTTTCTTCTGCGAAAGAAGCACAAATCAACCATTGTTTGGTGGTAACAGGACGGGATACCATAGTAACTGGATTGTGTGTGTGTGTGTATCAGCCGCTGAAATGGAAGACGAAAGAATTGGAAACTTTTCCATTCTTATTTCGCTATGAAGCAATTTCTTTTCGAGCAAGATTATCCAATTTTCTATATGTGTAGGCGTAATTCTTTATACATTTCTAAAACAATAATTTATATCGTTTTATCGATCGTGCGGGTTGATCTTGCTAATGCAATGCCTCGTATATGAGATCTGTATACGAAGGTAATAAATACAAACGATATTTTGCTCGAAATATTTTTTGTCGAATGCATGAATTAATTATCATTATCAGTACAAGGATATTACTTTATCTCGCCTAATTTCGACATTTATACTTCTTATCTGCTTTATAGTTACCGAGGGGATATAAATCATCCTCTCCCGTAAACAATTAATTTTACGTATCTTCGCGTAATAAACTCGAGAGCTATCGCGCAATATGATGTCTCCGGAAAATTTACTCGCGTAAAAACTGACAGCGAGAATATTCTCAATGTATAATTTCAGCATCACAATTTATGTCGATTACGTGAGAAAAAATCATACGGATAATAAGCCGGGGTCGAAAAATTAATTTTACTTAATAACTCGTACGAGAGTGCGCGCGCGGGGAATTAATTGCGGAGCGATCTCGTATAGTTGTCGTGTAACCAATCACTTGGACGGACTGGACAAGCAATTTCCGAAAGCGGGCTCGCGAGTGATACCGCCTATAATGCGTTAATTGATTTGTAAAAGGCGAAATAACAGGCTTCCAGAAGTGCAATCGACGTCGGCGGAGTCGTCGGCCGCAACTCACACGCATAACTCCACGCCAGTATTATAATTGAACTTGGCGCAACGATCGCCTGTGTACAATTACTCCGGCTTCGGCTCTCTCTCTAACCCGTGAAGATCTATGGGACAGTTGACGCGCCGCGAAGAAGTGAAGTCGAAGGCCGTTGCGCCGCCGACGCGACGCGCCGTGCCAAGTTGGACCCCGGCAATTACACGCGATTCGCGTAATCGTAAAACGAAACGAACGCCAAGTGCGCGCGCAATGTCGTTGCCGCACGCCGTATGCCGTACGGTGTTTTCCTATGCCCCTTCATCGGCGAGGTAAGCGCGTCGTAAATCAGCCGATATTGTATAGGTACAATGAGAGAGTGAGAGATAAAGCAAAAAAGAGAAGAGTTCGCTTCTTGCGAAAGTGCAGCTTGCGATTGCATGGAACGCAATTTACTAGGAAATTATCCATCTCGACAAAAGTACAATTACGATCATCTTTTCATTACTAAACATATGTTAAGATGTTTCTTAATATTAATACACAGTACAGACACTCTCTCTCTCTCTCTCTCCCCCCCTCCACTCGGGAGTTTTAAACTATTATTTCACTTAAAATTATACGATACGGTCTGAAAATGAAAAAAGGTACGATTTTTGAACTTATTGTTCCTCCTATACTTTACTATCGAAAGTGACTTGCCGTGCGGTCTGGCCGGCATTACGTCACTGGTCGCAGGTGCACAGTTCGGATGCAACCTGCGATCTGGCGCACCCACCATGTAGTGGAACAAGAGTAAAGCGTGGTGTAAAGCGGCGAAAGAGGAAGGCGAATTGAAGAAGAAGAAGAAGAAGGAGAAGAGGAAGATGATGATGATGAAAGTGAAGAAGACGACAACGAAGGCGGAGAAGGTAGGAAGCGATGGAGGAAGAGGAGGAGGCGAGAGGAGCTCGAGCGTGAAACACGTGACAAGGATAGAGAGAACGAACAGGCACTCAGTGCTCCGCCCCAGGTACACGGCCAACATGGCCGCTGAGGGACGGATTGGCGGAGGCCAGCCGCGACGCCAACCGATGTCGTCGTGACGCCCGCGCTTCACTCAGCTCGGCTCAAACTCAACGGATTTCGTTCGCGTCGGCCCCTACGGCACTCCTCCGTTCCAAGCGGTCGCCGCCCACCCTTCTTCAAGCATTCCCTCCGCACCGACCTCTTCGCCGACGAGCTATACCCTCTCCAAAGTTGCACGTGTAACGCACGCACTCCCGCCGCTCTTCGCTTCAGCCGATTTCCATCCACGATTTCGTGCAACACGACGGTCAGAACAATCGCGATGGATCTCGCCGTCTGATCGATCAATGCGCTTAATCGATGTTTCTGTCTTTTTACGTCTTTTACACACGCATACATACTATCGCGAGAATATATTTTAACTTGCATTAACGCGGTAGAATAATTTACAACGGAGAGTCACCTTTGACAAGAAGGATACGCTTGATTTCTCAAAAAATTCCATGTAACAGAACGAGTCAGAATCGTGACAGTAACGATAAATAAGAATTTAAATTTGCTTATGAGCGAATCCTACAAAAACTTATATTATTATAGTTGCTATTATTATCGTCTTAACGCATTGAAATGAAATCAAGAAAAAATTCCTTTGGATAAATAATACTGCGATTTTTAAATATATGTCAAAGAAACACATATATTAACATATATTATGCGCTATAATATTGTATATTATATACGATATTAATTTGAAACTAGTATCACACAATTTTATAAAAAACGGCAAATTACTGGAATAGCGTGTATAATAGGGCATATATTTGTAATGTATTGCGCTAAGCGGAAATATAGTGTATTATTAACCACAGGATGTGGTTTGTTCGTCTCACGTATTCGTTGCTCGCCAATGCAATCACGTTTGTAACCAAGTTGCAGGCCGCGAGGCGTTGCAAGAATACTCGAGTGCATGATGCATGACAAATATGCACGCTAATGCAAGGGTACCCCTACAGATTTATCTTCGCTCGTCCGCACCGATGTGCGAAACTCGCTCCCGATAAGTAATTAAACTTCCTAATGCAATTTGCATTAGTTTCTTTAGCAAGTATACTACAGCCGGTAGAGAAACGCAGTAATGGAATAAGCCTTACGCGATGATTAATTAGTACAATCGTGCCAAGGGATCAATGGAATTCTTTTATTTAACCTCAGTTAATCGTTTTGTATTATTGAAAGAGCCATCGAATCGAAATATTTTAGTGCTGTATGCTTTCTCAAAGCTTACAGTTGAACCAAGAGTTGAAAAAGATCAAGTTTATCAAATTTCTATTTTAAATCTCAAGATGTATAGCTAAAAAAAGTTGAGCTCATGCAGTCGCATGTATTTAAAATTGTTCTCCTTTTATCTTCGAATTAAATTCCAGGTGAGAGAGAGTAGTTGGATTCTGGTTTGTTAAACATCAGTTTTAGTTTTGCATTAAATCTCAGACAACATTTATACAGGAGAAAGAGAGAAGGTATTCGACGAGGTAGATAGCGACGGTTGTGAGCGACGTGCTTGTGAGTCGGCGATTCGTTGCGCTTCTCCGGAGCGTACGGAGCGGTAGAAAGCGCACCGGTAAAAAGCTCTCTCGCATAATAATTCATCGGCGGTAGACAAGAAAGCGATGGAGGTCATAGCCGTTATTAGAGAAGTAAGCTTCGCGCGATTACATTTGGAAAACGCCGATTGTTATTGCGCGCACTGGCTAATGGGCGTCGGGTGATGAATACGCGTGAAACTCAAGTTATATCGCGCGCGAGTGAGAGCACGAGCGAAGAAACAGAAACGAGCTGCCACCTGTTGATTCTTGGCAGTCACTCGATATTTATGCATACGTGACGAAATATCGCTTAAAACGCTCGTCAACATTAACATAAACTTGTACATGACAATTGGGGCCTACAGCTACCGGCCGTCATATAAATTTCAACTTCCATCGTGCTCTTTGTCATTGGCAAGTCATTCTTTCGCACGTCATATAAAATCTAAAGTTAAGCAAAAGAGGATTTCGAACGTCTCTGCGTATAATGATGCATATTTAAGACGATAAAGATGCAACGTAATCTCGTTAAATCATGCAAACAATAGCACAAGTAAATCTATAACTGCGACGCATTTTGTTTAGACTTCGAGAACTTATTTACGTTTAATTAGACAAAGAAAGTTTATTAAAATAAATCTTTTGTTTTCTCTCTGTGATATTTTAAACTTACGATATGAGCAATTATACTAAAAAAGATCATTTAATTATCAATTTAAAATGTTTTACACGTATAAAAATATAATTCTAATTTAAGCATCTTTTTTAGACAAATTTGTTTTAATATAAAATTTAAAGAGCCACTATAAAGTAATAAAATATATAATTGACTAAATAGTAAAAAAAATATAATAACTTGATTTGCTAGTGCTGAAGCTGTGTAAATTCACCACCACCAGAGTGCAGCATTTAATTGGTACTCACCGAGCACCCTCTGTATAACTTGAAAGTAGCTCAATGATCTGAAGATTTTCAGTCTCCTGTAAAAATTAATTTTAAATACATTAATAATTACTTATATAAAACATTAAACTTTTCATTGTATATAATAAATTTATTCAAACTAAAAATATTAAAAATATTACAAAATGTTTACCTTTAAATGATAACTGTACGTTTCTTTTAGTGTGTGTTCAGTTATTATAACTGATTATTATAATAAAATAATCAACTACTCCCCATATAAAGTCTTGCAAATAAGTTTTTAAAAAAAATAATTTAAATAATTAAAAAAACAGTCGATAGTTGGTAATATCGCAATAACATGCATCGGCTTACAGTATGCAAAAATTGGACAACAAAATTTTTCAATTTTCAAACAAAAAATAGAAACTTTAAATATACGTAAAAATGTATAGATTGAACATAAATTTTAATAAATTCACTTAAAAATTATCAGTAATATGCGATTATATTCTCAATATATTTATATAGAAAGAAAAGAAGTTACAATTGATCCTGAACACACGTGATTCTATCGATTGCATCCATTTTATATCATATAAGGTCTGTTTGCTTAAAGCTCCTAAAAATTTTATACTTGAAATGAGATAAACACACATATGTCAAGTGTTGAAGAGAGAGAGAGAGAGAGAGAGAGAGAAAACGATAATACCAAGTGCAGAAAGCCCAAGCAATGCAAATAGACTTATCAACAATAATATTATATGGTCGCACAAAATTTAAAAAATTCAATGTATTTTTAATCCTAGCTGAGGTAATATTTTTCGCAATAAATTGTTTACAATTTTTTAAATGTGTGTTAGTATCAAATCATTAATAGCTTTCAGTCTAGGACGCTTATTTGCAGCAATAATATTTAATTGCGCGTCAATTTAATTTAATAATATTACTACTCCAACTGCGACTTAGGATTGCATTTCAAGAAAGATCAATAATCGACGCACAGTTGGCTTGAACTGAAAATTCAATAAATTCGTAAGAAATATTATTAGGCACAAAGTATCGCCTTACACAAATATATGGCGTCTTTTTCATTCGTGTATATATAGGTATATTTAATCTCATCGGTCAATTTTCACTTATTATTGTAAATTAATTAATTAAAGGCGATTTCGCGCCTTTAACAGGACAAATACAAAGCGATAGATGCAGGGACTGATCATTTGCCACTAATTACGTAAATAGAAGTATTGATTTATAAAGAATTCATCATTACAGCAACACGTTACGATTGCACGAAGTTTATTTGACGAACTATCGACTCTGACATGATAAATCATATTCAGAAACAAATTTTCCGTGCTACGAAAACACTAAAGTACAGTGATAAATACATACCCTGCAAATTGTACGGCAACTGTTGTCTTTGCTGAATTTTGGCGAAAAATGGCGATAACGAAATATGGCGTAGGTGACTCCGTTCCTTCTAAACGCACAGACGCGGAGTGGCGATGTCGAAATCACGATACTAGCGTATAACAACGATCACATTCAAGTAACTTATGAACGTACAACACTTTGCAAGATGCATTCGCGACACGATGAACACACGAAAACCGCTCCCGGACGTAAAACGATTACGAAAAATGCGGAGCACTTTTATCACTACTCCATTAACCGCCGCGCGCGCGAAAACCATTGCGCGTCTAGAAAATTCAAATTTAGATACAACTTTACATATCGATGCAGCAAACTGATCATAGATGGCGCGCGTGAATTCAAGAAGCTAGACGAGAGCAGGTGTTTGTTTAATATTATCAATCGAGAAATTATCGTTTATTTATTTATTTATATTAATTTATTAATATTTAATTGGTAGACTTCTCACAAATATATATCAGCAATCTCTCATTTGAGAGATCGAATAACTATAAAAACGTGATATTCTTATCGACAATAGATACCATGAATAGTTATCTATCGATAAATTTCAGAAAAGTTATGCCTACATAAAAATATAAGTATATAAACGTTATCTATTAATTTTCTTGCGTGTAATAGTTAATTCTCTATATGATATTAAAGCGATGAAAGTATGTATAATAAGAAAAACGATAAAGATACAAATACCGACACGACGATGATATAACAGCGCCAACTGATGGTTGCTTGACAAGGCATCATCAGCTGACCTCAGCGTCGTCGACAGCAGTAGACGCGTATTCATTATTATTCGTAAATAACGACGCGCATGGAGAGCAGCTTTCTTCGATAAGCGACGTACACGCGATATGGTAGACTTAAAGACGAACGTCAGTTTCGCATGCCAACGGTGTCTGCAACCGTTGAAATTAGACTCGAGTTTCGACCACCTTGGGGAGCATACCCTGGCAGAACTCTCACGTAGGTAATTTCTATTTTCTACTGGCGACTTCGACATTCATCACGATTGCTCCACTTCGTGTTGATAACGCTTCTATATATACAATGGATGCTTATGACTAATGTGTGTGTGTGTATGTGTGTGACGCATTAATCCATATTTTCAAGAATGATCTGAATTTTCCTAATATTGTAGCAAGCACGAACCCTTTTAATAAATGCGGCTAACATTGTGTATCCATGTGTAAACAATGACTTTTACATGACACATTTATCTAAACTTTACTCACTCGCTATCATTCAGTACACAAAAAAAAACTATGTTAGCTGTTGATTATATATATTTAAAGTCTAACAACAGAATACAAGTATAATTTATTGCAGTTGTCGGGTATAACTAAGTTTATAATTATTATTTTATTGTAGTTCCTATACAACAACAAATTGTTGGAGAATTGGAACCTCAAAGTGACAGTATAGAACACTTGGTTCCACCATTCAGGTTAACTGAATCAGGAAATGGTACAAATGGATTTATGTTGGTTGGTGATTCTGGTGAAACAGAAAGCTTAAGTCATCATCTAAAGGTATACAGATAAAATTAAAAAAATATCTTCAAATTGTAACTACAAATTGATTTGTATTTGTCTAGGTACGAGCAACGTTATTTGATATTCTCAGCAGTAGCAGTTCGGCAGATCATCCACTTTGCGATGAATGTACGGATAGCCTTTTGCTACTAATGGATCAACAGTTACGAATGACAGAAGGAGAATGGTCAGATTATAATGAATACCTGAAGAAACTAGAAATTGAGCAACAATATCAGGGACACGAAGATGTAGAAATGGAGAATCTCACAAAAGAATTACAGGATGTAAAAGCTGAAGAAGAAAGATTGATAAGGGAACTGGAGGCACTGAGAAAAGAAGAAATAGCTACTAGAAATGCCATAGCGGAACAGGAAAAGGAAAAAGAGAGATTGCAAAGTGAGGAGGACAGGTATTGGAAAGAATATTCGAAACACAGAAGAGATCTCATGTTAGCTGACGATGAATGTCGCAGGTAGATAAAATATTCCAAAACACACTTATCTTTGTTTTTCAAATAAAACGATTGTTTATTAATATTTTTATTTCTATTATATGTAAAATCAAAATTTTGTTTCTTTTTTCGTAGTCTGGACAATCAACTGTCGTATGCAGCTTTGCAACTGGAAAGGTTGAAGAAGACAAACGTTTTTAACGCCACATTTCACATCTGGCATTCAGGTCACTTTGGAACTATAAATTCATTTCGATTAGGGCGATTACCGAGTGCACCAGTGGATTGGAGCGAGATAAATGCCGCATGGGGACAAACAACCCTTTTGCTAGTGGCTCTTGCGCGCAAAATGAATTTAACGTTCAAGCGTTTTCGTTTAGTGCCATTTGGCAATCACAGTTATATTGAGGCTTTGGATCAAAATAAAGAACTTCCATTGTATGGAAGTGGAGGATTTAAATTTTTATGGGACACAAAATTTGATGCAGCTATGGTAGCATTTCTGGATTGTTTGCAACAATTTAAAGAACAAGTAGAAAAAGGAGACAGTGAATTTTGTTTGCCATATAGAATGGATCGAGGTAAAATCGAAGACTCTGCAACAGGCAACTCTTATTCCATAAAGTATGTTTGAGTGTTGTTAAATATTTTTAGTCTAATTTTCACATGAGAGATTTACTTATAATACAACAAGTATTTGATCTTTCTCTTTTCTTTTTTCAGAATACAATTCAATTCGGAAGAACAGTGGACCAAGGCCTTAAAGTTCCTATTGACAAATTTAAAATGGGGTCTTGCATGGGTTAGCTCTCAATTCACGAAAGATGAACTGAATACCAATTGAATGTCAGTCACCTTGTCATTTTATGTAACTTAAATTCTGCAACTATCTCGTCATTGCTTGTGTATAAATGCTCTATTTGTAAATAAACGCGGTTGAACAATAACATTTGGTTTTACTTGCAATTAATTTGCCATTCTTTAATTTATTTTAGATGCCCGAGCAAGATAAATTTTAATTTTATTCTATTTAACAGTACTCGGATTTATTAAGCAGGAACCAAGATACACCATGAAGGAAGCTGGAGGGACTCTGTACTTCTTTGGTTCTTATGTAATCCTTCAGCTCAGGTACGCTTAATTCAACCACTTCTATGACTTCACCTTCGGACTCATCACCACCACCTTTGACAATAAAATATTCAAATTGGATTAAAAATTAAAATTGTATTCAATTTGCGTTAAGACCATAGTTGATTTGTAATCTTTTTATTTTATCGTTTAACCGTTTTAATATATTATATACTCAACATTGATAAATATCCGATCGGAGTCGAAACATCTGTTATTTATATTTTCAGCTTAATTGTTATTTACAAACAATAAATCTTTTGTTTTAAGTATCAAAATTATAATTGGCTCATAACTCTTCTCAATGTACTTTTATTTAAAAATGTTATATATTTTTGAAAAATGGTTTATTTTTTAAAAGTCAATTATATTACAAGAAAATATTCTTTGAAACTACTTTGATAAAGCATTACTTAAAAAAAACATTTCACAACTGAACTTACCAGGGTGTATCTTCATGTCATCGGTAACTTCCACGTAGAAAAGAGTTTGCTTTGCACTAGCAGACGCACTAGATCTAGAAAACAAAATTACACTTTTTTTAATACTTACGTAATTTATTTTATTCGGACAAATAATTATATGTATGTATAAAGAAACATTGCTTCTAAACTTAATAAACAGCATCAGTTAAGTAACATATAACGACAAAAGTCAATATGACTAGAGCGTATTACAAGTATATTTCAGACTTACAGGTAGGTAATAATTTGTTTAAACGATGAAGTGGGTGCTTCGTAACCACATTCTTCCTTCAACTCTTCCTTTGCAATTTCGACGAGAGGTTTATCCTTATCCACGATACCAGCACAAAGTTCCAAAGCTATCCCTAGTGTCGCGGGATAACGCTCGACGTCGATCACCTCCTGATTCTCCGGTAGGGACGCGTAATACACTGCTGGCCGAAATTGTCTAACAAATACGAGCTTCCTTCGACTTGTATTGAAGACGATTATACACACGCTGTCGTGAATCCTTATCACGTCCCAATTCTTGGACTGACCATCGTGCATGTATTGCAAGCGGACGCTTCTCAACCACGGCGAGTCCTGCGGGACTTTTCCTACACGTACATCGTGCAGATCAAGCATCTTTTTACGCGCAACCTGATTCCTCTCATCCTGTGACGTGACATTCATCTCCTGTCAAAATACCGGGAGTACGAAGAGCACCGAGTAGACCTTCCCTTAACTTTAACTCCCGTTGATAACGATAGGAAACTTTATACACGTATAAGCCACACTGTCCATAGATGTCGCTTACAGTATCAAATGAATCGCAAGCACTGCGTGAATTTGCCGTATGTACAAATAGAAAGAGAAAGAGAGACCGAATTATATGTATTCCGAATATTTCATTAACTCTGTCTCAATTATGCTTTCAATCCGGTGCGATCAATCTGGCTTAATTAATACGAACTTGACTAATGTCCTATCAATCTGTTTCTATTCTATTCTAGACTCAATAATTACCTTTTCTTTATTTAGTTTTCATTGCACATTAATTAGAAAAGGAAAAAAAAATTAAACCGAGATTACAATTAATCTACATCTGCGTAGAAACATGCATAATCTGCATAAAATTTGCTTTCCTATTACATATTCTACACACGCGACACTGCAGATTTCGTAAATAATATTCAATAGACTGGATTATTTAGACAGACATATAATTACGCGTGTCTGAAATGATCTCGAGTACAATGCTATTTTTTTGCACAATGAAAATAATAAATCTTTTGGACAAACTAATTGATTGCGAGGACGAATTGGAAAGAATTAAAAATAAACATTATACTTGGATAAGAATTTCCATCTCTTTATTAAGTACATGTAATATCGGTCATTTTAGCGAAATATTAAATTTACGAGGGATGTAATCGCATTTCATCTTTTCTCTCCTTCACAAATTATTCTCGCAATTAGCCGAGTGAACTTACGAAAAGTATGGGTTGCACGTAATCGAATTTAACGCGTCGCGTAAAATTAGGATCGGGATAACATAACCGGTCGCAGAACGTGCAGCGCACTTAAATTTTCGGTGAGATACAAACCTTCGATAAAGCTGCTTCTCTTTCATGATCGTGTTGGGGGGATAATGAGCGCGCGAAGGGAGAAGAAAAGGAAGGACGATCTCTCGTTACTTCTTTCCCTTCCTTTCCTTCTTGACTCTCTTCTCCTTCTCCTTCTTCGTCTTCGGCGTGTCGACCGTCAGCTTGAACGCATCGAGAATCTCCTGCTGCCTGACCTGGGTGTCCACGTGAATCACGTCGGGCTTCTTGCGGTACCTGTTGACCGCTGCCGGCGGCGAGAATTCGATTTCCATATCCGAGGCGGTGGAGCTCGACGCGACGGAAGCGTCATCCTTGTTGCGCACTATCTTGAACTGCAGCGGCTTCATCGGCTCCTCCAGCTGCGATACGTCCGCGGTCGTCTCCTGCCTGATCGGGTACATGGTCACGTAGTACGTGCCATCCTTACGGTGAATGTGCAGGGTCGGTGGCGGTTCCGCGTCCTCTTCGCTCTCCTTCTTCACCGGCGAGCTCACGTAGCTCATGCTCTTGTACACCTTGCCGCGTCGCAAGCTGGTGCGCGAGGGTATCGACCTCAGTGCCCGATGATCCTCCATAGAAGCTCCCTTCGCCTCCTTCAATAATTCATTCAAGTAACGCCCGATCGCGCCTGGCTTCCAGCCGATTCGCGGCTTGAGCTTGCCTACCGTTGCACTCGTGTTCCACAGCCAGCCCATGTTAGCCGGCACCCTGAACCGTGGATCGATGCAATTCTTATGGCCGTAATTAGTCCCAGGATAGACATCGCCGATAGAGTAAACGTATCGCATCACTCGTCTGCTAACCTTGACAGGACCCCTGTCCCCACTCGGACCTGGCTTCATCCCCTTCGGATATCGTTCCTTTTCCAGCATGAATCGCTTCGCAGCGATGGCAGGTGATGGTATCGTCCGTATTGGCTTCATCTGATGCGTATCCTCAAGGTCGTGCGGTTGCACTATTCGATCGTCCTTTTTCTTCCGGCGAGATTTGCATTTCGGTTCACCGCAAGGACCAACGTCGACGTCTATCGGCGCGGAGGTCGCGATGTCCAGCTCTTTCTGCTTTTCAAATTTCTCTTCCTTCTTGTCCTCCTTTTTCTTCGATGGCTTGACGGCGATCGGGAGTAACGTCGTTTCCGCTGATAACCACGGTATCGCCTCGCGTACTACGCCAATGCGTCCTGGAACTGCTGTCATTATGGAAGTAGATGCGAGGTAAGGTGCGGAGACAGTACTAGTGGTGGGTTTACCAATCTGCGTGTTGCAAGGCGCGGGACACTGAACTGCTGGCGGTGCTGAGATCGGGTATCCTCCTCGTCTTCTCTCGCCTGGCGTTTCTTGACGAATCGTGTAATCTCTCTGTGTAATCTCTCGGCCAAAATAAGGACTTTCGGATGGATCCATCAAGCCAAGACCCTCCATACCCGGCACCTTACCGAGAGAATCCACGAATTCTTGGACCTCTTTGAAGGCGCGAATCATACAATCGGCACCTACACACGCTCTTTTCGTGCATCTAGACGCGTTTGTTTTCCAAGGCGATGGAGCTTTCCCCGCAGGACAAATGCAATCTGTTCCTTTAATTCCGTCCGCTGTTCTCGGTCGAGATCTACAGGGTAAGTTAGCGCCCGTTCCCTTCTTGCTCTTCTCATATGTGACGGTCGTTGCTTCGGAAAGTTCACAAGCTGATGCACCATAATCACTTCCACCCATCATACGATTTTTTAAATTAATATCATTCTCATGCCGTCTGTATTCTTCGTCCCACGCTTGGTTATTCAAATAATTATCCTCTGTGTCTTCACCACCTCCAAGTCTCGTAGAGTCATGATCCATCACGTTTTGCTCCAGATCTGATTTTAAATATAAATTATCGGAAGCAAGCGTAGTAAGCGATGGAAACTTTTTGAGAGAATCGGGATTTCTTAAAGCCATGCAACAAGAACGGACACACCCGGAACGACACATCATTGGATGCGTCGATCGGTCTGTCGGTAGACACGAACAAGTCGGCTCGTTATGATAGATCTCGTAAATTAAACCACGGTACTTGTGATCGTTTAATTTCTCGGCGCTCGTTAATCTTTCGAATCCTGGCTGATTCATTGATATGCGAGGCGGCGATTCCGGTCTCGTCAACACGGCGGATTCTGTCTCTGTACGATCGTCCTGGTTGTACAATTTTGAGGAGTATGTAGGATCGAGAATTTTGTACAATAACGATGTATTATTGTCGGATTTTTTCATACATTTCTCGTTGTTTTCACTTTCATCGGGCAGTTTCGTGCAAGAAAACTTCCAACCGAGAGGAAATCCTCGCAATACAAATGACTTCTCGTGAAGCGTAAGATGATTTATAATGGAGCTTCCAAAACACGACAGCCTCATGCACATGAATATAGAGCCACACGGATTCCCATGTTCATCGGTCAAAGTATAAATTCTTGTCAACACGTACGATTTTGATAGTCCATCTATCTTATTTTTGGCCGCAGTTATGCGATCGCAAAAACTTGTTGGCAAAAATGCCGTTGCTGCACAAAAGAGAACAAATCTGGCATCATCTCGCGAATTGTGGTCCTCCTCGAAAGAAATCCTATACACTTCGATGCTGAGAGGAGTCGATTTTACGGATCGTATTAAATTGCTCGGTGTCCGAACGAGTAGACATGTCTTGCCTTCGTGACTGATGTACTCGTTGGAAAATCCATTTTCTTTACTTCTAGCAGTCCTAGTTGTTCCGCCATTAACCTTGATTGATTCCTGAACGACGATGTCGATAGGTTTAAGATCGACGAAACCTATATGTATCATCAAATCGCACCCTTCGTTACTGACAATCTTTTCTGGACATAGATTTAGATGATCGATAAGAATTTCAAGCACGTACAATTGTTCTCCCTCTAATATTGACATATTTTTCTTCAAGGCCATTTCAAAAGTGAATCGAAATAAAGATACGCGCACGTTGTCGGCCACACGACAAATTTAGAAAGTGACTTCGAATTGACGTTAACGATGTCTCTGTACGAATTGCGCCATTAATTTAGCGAGCGTTTTGGGTCTAAAATCGAACGATCTCTCCGCGCGCGTGTCAACAGATCAATTGACATTTCTAGTTGTCAAATAGTTGCCATGACGACGAATCGAAAATAATTATTAAAAGTCACACTTCAAAGCTGTGTTGGGAAATATCTATACAGAAATCACTTTTTAATCTTTCTTCTTTTTACCTTTCTTCTTTTTACCTTTCTTTGCTTTCTTAGCTTTCGGTTTTTTAGCTTTTGCTTTTTTAACTTTCGGTTTTTCTGGAGTAATTTCCTGCAGTACCACATCTTTGGAGATTTTCTCATCGAGAAACTCGGGCGGTACAAATCGCGTCACGTAAATCTCCCGTTCCTTGTCCTGCTCGCCGGAAACGAAAGATTTCGGCCGCAACTCGTAATGCGTCTTGAAGATACGTCCGAGACATGCGACGATGAGTTCCATATGCAGCGTGCCAGACGGCTCTTCGCCTGGATCCACCAGGTGGATGCCGCCCTTCACCATAAACGGTTTCGGCTGATTTTCTGGATCATTACCGAGCATCGAGATTTGGTCGCACAAACAGCCTGGCAGAGTCATTTCGGCCTCCGCCGTGGGATAAGTCTCGTCCGCACGAAACACGCCGATCTTAAGACTCGACGAACGTAGTCCTTGTACCAAATCTCGAGGTCGCTTAGCAAATAGGCAGCATTTACCAATCATAAAACGCACATCTTGACCACGTTTCGATGCGTCCGAGTCGTCTCGCGTGAACTCAAACACGGGAAAGTCTAAAAGTTTGATCTTGATCACGATAGGGTGTTCGCCGATGTCTTTGATTTTATCGGGCGTCAAAGTCAATTTATCGATCAATATCTCGACTAGGTAGATCTGCTCGTCGTGACCACCGAAACAAGACATGATGTAATTCGAGGGTTTTCTCTTTCTGGGGAAGTGGACACGAGTTGTAACTATGTTGTACGATTAATGAGATAGATTTAATCAAGTTGTTGTGACATTTTCGTTGAAATAACTGAAATAATTTTGTAGCAAAAGTTTTGAATGTCCGGACACACAATATTGTGCACAACGGTAGAATTTTTTGCCGAAAATTTGGAGGTTTAAAAGTATCGTGGATGGTTGACAGATGGAAAATAACAGTAGAATCGCGGTTTCTTTCAACGTGGTAATCAGTACCTAATTGTAATAATTCGAGCCATAATTTGAGTTTATTCGCGTTGCCCCGTCACCGCAATTAACGCACAGATTCGCCGATCATTTCCTTGAATTTTAAGTATGGAACAAATTGAATCTTTATTGAAAGAAACTTGAGAGATAATGATCAAAGAAGATGAATTTAATCGACGTCGCGTACAAAATGTTTTCTTAATATACGAAGATTCGATTTTAAAATACCACCTCGCCGCTCAGTTTCTTCCGCATGTGCGAACGAAGAAAAAACCTATCAACTTACGGTCACGTACATCCCATCCACTATATCCGCGCGACTCTTCGGCGTTTCTAATTCCACACTGGCAGTTATTACCTAGCTCCCAAGGTGGTATATACTTAAGGTCGGCGGTACGAAAGATGCTGTTAGAACCGTTACGAAAACCTGCGAGAAAGACACCCTCGCAAATTCATGCTTTCCATATTCTTCATTAGGAGAAACGATTTCGCGAACGCCCACGTATGCTTATTAACTTGGAAAATTCGTGAGGATATTCGAAACAATTATTCTTAATAGAGGAGAGCAGCATAACCAATCGATTGATTGCAGTATCGATCAAGATATTATAAAACAAGCCGTTCATCGTACTTTTCATTTATATGAAAATAAAATGAATGGAAAAAGAAAGATGCGCTCGTTTGTCATAAATAAGTTTTTACCAAAGAATCAAATCTCTGTTAAAAAAGTGTTTGTTATTAAGCTGCTCCTATCTACTCATTGTACCTAATCAGTTTGCATGGGATAACACCATCAGAAATGAGAAAAATATACCTATAATGAAAATTATTACAAATTATGTTAAAAATGTGAGTATTTTTTAATAAAACAACATTTGAAATCAATGAATTATATTTATAAAATATATCACAGCTAATAATTTTGATAAATATAATATATGAACAAAACAAGAGCTAGGTATATAACGCAGTTCTCGAATTAAAATAAATATAATTTTTTTTCTACTTTAAAATAAAACGAGAGATATTCTATCAAATACAAATATAGTTTTATTAAAAAATGTTTTTATTTTAATATATTGTGTAAGAATTTTTACGTTTTTTCTCGCTTTCGAAATCACATCAATTTGAAAGATCCATCATGAGTGCGATGTGATCAGAACCACCTTATATCCATAAATATGTACAAAAAATTAATATCTATTTTATCTTATGGATGATGAACATTATGCGCGGTAATTTCGTTCTTGTTTTTAATTTAGCTCAATGAAACACGTAGCTATATCTTAAACTATTTTCTTCATTTGAGAATCAATCGTCGGAGCGGCGAGTAATTCCGCCAACGAGATTTCTCGACCGTTTGGGATGGGGATCTCATTCCGCAAATTTCGGAGGGAGCAGCAGAACCCCCCCGAAGGGTTCCTAAGACACCGAGAGCTAAAGTATGCACTAATTGGTACGGGCGCGCGCTCACACACACGCGTTCGCGGTTCAAAGCGAGATAGGCGGACGACAGCTAGAGTGAACAGGATGAGCCACGGAGCAGGACGAGAGATATATTCCGTGCGGACGCTCGGTATAGAAGCCCATCGAGAGAGCAGGCTTGGACCGAAGTAAAATTCCGAGCCCGAACGACACAGTGGCTCGTTAAAATGCTTCTGGGGGTTTTGGGCGCGGAACGCTTCTGGATAATTGGTGATTAGCGATTAAAACAAACGGATGTATCTCCGGACCTGCCCTGCTCTCATCTCGTTGCCCCGACCGAGCGGTCCATAATGTCCATATCTTATTGTTAGTTGAAGCCCTCGCTCATCCGTTCATTTTGTTCCCAAGATGACACGGTGACGATCCTCTCGCTTCCTGCAGTCGCGTCGCCTTTTTCTCCTCGCGAAAGAAATGTCTTTTATCCGTGCGACCCGACCGCATCAGGATCGCTTGCCTTGTGTGTCGACTCGTCCTTTATAGTTGTTTCTTTACGAGAGCGCGCCTGGGAATCTGCGTGAGTTGTCTAAGGGTCTTCGATAATAATCGTAGTGGTATTCGTGAATGACCGGAAATAAAGATCGAATACGGTGGACGTTAATTTATCGTGAGTTCTCTATAACGGAAAGAACTTGATCGTTATCGTTATCTAAGCTTTTATTCCCAAGCAACGAATTACGCTGTTTCCTGCTATGTCAATTAGCATATACACTCCAAATAAGAGACTGCGCAAACAACGTAAAGAATTTAACAGCGCTCGATAATTACGGACATTTAGGGCAGATTTCATACAAGAGCGCTAGCGTTATGTATTTACGCACAAGTGTATAAGCTCGAACAATAGCAACAGTACTGAAAGAATAGTCGGCCGTAATCACAAATTAAGTGTCGCGCGTCCGCTTAAGGATTAATCACTGTAATCAGCGATCTTTCCACGATAGCGCGTCGCAATGAGATAGCCCCTTATTTCCGGTTCCATCGATGACCGTTATATTTCAGAATGTACCTGCGCACCTACGAGAGAGATAAAATGCATCTCACGCGACAGGATAAAACCGTCATGTAGATCTCTCTTTTTCTCTCGCATTACGATGTAACCAAATGCACTCTGCGATGTTAAACCTATTTTCTCTCACTGCTAAGTGGTCGCGCCGCTTAATTATAAACGTCGTGGAGAAATCTTCGTCGCACGAAGACGATCCCACGACGTTCTACGTTAGTTATTCGACTTCTCGTGCATAGGTAGCACTTCACTTCGTCTCTACGTACTTGTTACAATACACGCGGAGAGTAGAGTGCTCTGCCGGAGTCTCAGAGTTCATCGGCAATTTGAATAATTTTCTCCCGAGGACGATTTCTCGTTTCATCTAACACTATCGTTTTTTATCAAGCACGATGGTCTCGCTTGTCGTGTCCGAACGTAATTGAATCAATATGTTATAAACGACATTTGCATACATAAATCTAGCTAGTTTTTTCTTGAACTGACAATTGGAACGCAAATCTATTTACTACTACTCCCCGTTTGTTTCGTAGACGATTCCACACGCTGACAATTTGCCTCGTAAGATTGAAATTTTCTGCAATCTGAGATTGACTTTGACCTGATTTTTAAGAACTGTGTAATCACAGCTTCTCTAATTTCTACGGAATATTTCTTTTGCTTTAGCATTTTTGTATCTAACGTAAAAACAATTCTTTACTTTATCAAAAATCCGATGAAATCAATAAAATCAAAAAAGAAACTATTCATTATTGAATAAGAAGACATTTTTGTCAAAATACTTACGCTCTCAAGATTTATAGAATAATGATCACAAAATACAGATTACACAAAGTAAATTCAAACGATAACAGTGACAATAAATAGATGACTAAGCAAGCGCAATAAACATGCATTCGCATCGCTCAATCTTTAGCGTTATCTATAGGCAAATTTGTCAAAATATTTGTGGACGTTAGATAAGCTTGATGTATAGTAAGAATTAAATTGAATGTGAAAGAAACAATGGGGATTGTTCAATTTCTTGCTTTTAATTCCCGTAATTCTACATTTGCGTAAACATGTTGTAAATCGTTGTAAGAATTTATCGATTACAGTCAAATTTGAGAAGAAATTCAATTGTGATTAATTCTTACAACTATAACGCTCACACAATTGTACATAATAGACAAATTGTATAATAGACTTTACCTCTTATACCAGACGCGTACCAAGCTGTATACTCTGCATAATGTAGATGATGACGCATTATAAATCGAGTAAGACGAGTTGCTGTATTGGACGATAAAATATTAATATTCACAAAACGAAGAGCGAAACTGCATATACGACAACAGCATATTATTCGATGCACGTTCGTTACAGAGTGCGTGAAAATAGCGTAAATATAGCGACGTCACTGTTATGCGGAACGCAGGGCGTTGTCATAACGTTCGCGACCTTGTTATCATTCGCGCTCGGCGGGTTCGAATAGGCATCAGCAACGGCTCGCCGCTCAGGCATGGCGTGTCGTATTATTATCTCTCGAGCCGCGAGAGATGTACCGACAGAAATTGGAGATGATTCTTCAATCTGTACGATTAAGAACTTATTCTACAACAAACAATTTGCGAGTTGATCATAAACGACGAGCGTTTGTCAAGGTGAGAATATTGCGCGTACTTTTATTCACTTGAAATGAGAAAATGAGATTACGAATTGGCTTTGTAGTATTTATCTTTGTAATGCGCTCCATGCACTCTACTTAGTATATCGCGCTTCAAAATTGCTTTTAATTTCTAATTAAATTTACATATTAACATCATAGATATTGGAAAATAATATTTTCTATTAATTCGTTGCGTTCTTGAATCATTACAGTATATATACTATGCCGTGTGAGCTCTCTATAAAGACTTTCGGTATTTTCAGTATAAATTTTTGAATAACGCACTGCTAGCTTACGTCATATCGCCGCATCGCATCAGAATGAAGTTGACGTCAGTTGGCGACAATTTCAGTTACGTTTTTCATTATTCACGGAGCATGATCGCAAGTATATATAACGAGAGAGATCTCGATTATAATGCGCTTAATTAGTCAATAGTGTCGTCATTAAACCCGTGTTGTGATACCCGTTAGTTAAAATTCGGTGTTAACGTCGTGAAACATATATTTTATACAAGATTGGAGTTTGAATAAAGTCTAACGCCCGTCAGAGCAAGGTAAAACGAACATATTTTAAAATATTTCATTTCGCGGGTATTTATCCTCGATTTTAACTCGCATGTTCGTCTTGTAACACGGAATAACAATCGACAATGCAAGTAACATACTATTTATTAAACTTAAAATGCTAGAAACGTAAGAAAATGCAGTTGGAGCATAATCGTTGCGTCGCGTGTGAAGTTATAGTCGTCTACTGTCCGTTAGTCGATTGTGAGTTGGTTTATAGCACCTAAGAGTTCTTCAATTTATGGAATGTCGCGAGAAGCGTAGCTTTGTTTGATTCTTTCGTGATGTGTTACGAAGTGATAAACTCTCGGAAATGCAAAACGTCATGCGATTGTCATGATTCGTAGGTTATGATCATAACCTCATTTGTACGATTGTGCCGATTGCATGTGCGTGAACGTAATCAAGAAGCATCGCGGAGAGACAAATAATAAGGGGATTGCCGACGAGTAAATAAGCAAATCTCAGCTTTGTTATTTCATTACGTTATAAAGTTCGTGTCGGGATTAATATTGAGAATGCCATATAAAGTATCACACGATTGTTTATACTCTGATTATTGGTACGCGATTCTAGTTTTCGCGAGTGCTTTCGTGTAACAAGGAAGCTGTCATGGAGAAACGAGAGAGGAAGACGAGACTTGGGAGACATCAAGCAACGGTGGAGCTACCACATGTAATTTTTATTACAATATTTATTTATATTTATGTATTTGTCTCTTGCGGATTATTAATCGTTATCTGTGTGTCTCATCGACAACTCACGTTTTTACTGTGACGCATATAAAACATTATAAATTATTTTGAGGAACCTAATTAATTAAATGTTCAACAAAATATTTGTGATAGGTATTTATAACACATTTTATAATTATTTAGATTATTTGTCTAATCGTCAGAAATTACAGGTTCTACATTTTCGCTAAATTTTATAAGATTATATTTTCCATTAAATATCTTATTAAAACACGAATAAAGTAATCACGTTTAATATTTTTTAAAAATTTTACTAGTTTGGACGTTATTTTAATTCGATTAAATTTGTGTGTTACAGATTAATATTGTATTCTACAACTCTGCTGCTACACATCGTACCGGTGAGTTAAATTATTTCTTAAATTTAAGACAATAGAATTGGTGAAAATTACATCAAAAGTGTATCATTTAAAGACTATCAGAAATAACCGAAATAAATTAAAAGTTTCTTTCTCATTATAATGCATAAAAATTTTAACATAAAAGTTTTGTAATAAAAAATGGATGTATATTATTCTCATTTATTTTTATAAACTACCGTATATATGAATTATATTTTTATCATATTCAAGAAAAGCTGAAAATTCAAGTTGCAAGTTTTAGAATGTATTATAAATAAATGTATATTTTCATTAATCTTGATGGACTAAAATGAATGGGCAAATTGTAAGACTAGTTAGTGGAAATATTTATAATCTTGAAAATTACCACAAAGTATTATTAATAATACTTTTGGTTAACACACACACTTATATATTTTACCTAAAACTTTTTCATTACCAAAAATTATTATTAAACAATGCAAAACTTATTGAATAATATAAACGTAGCCAATTTGAAGAAAGAAAATATAAAGAGAATCGTGATCGTGCGATACGATTGCTCGCCAGAATGAAAAAAACAAGACGTTATGAGCAGAGCAGGAGTTGGATTTTCGATGATCTAGATCTGGGTAGCACCAGGAAGCCGGGATCGAAGACAAAATTACCGGTGCCAGTGGAAGGAGGCCTCGTTCGCTCGCTTCGAGAGGTCAGAGGGCGATAGCGGTACCTTCCTCTCTGCGCGCAGAGGTAGGCCCCTCTCGTTCTACCGCCTATCTCTTTGCGAGAATGGTGTAGATACTCTCCACGCTCCAGTACAGACGTTTCCTCGTTGTGCGCGAATGTCTTCGTGGACGATGAGCCATGCGGTTGTATTCGAGCAGGGCCGGGTATGTATTCGTGCAACGAATATCTGAGAGTGCAACCGACGTTGCTCGATGACTACATGGCCGACCAACTAGGTCTCGTGGTGATGAAACGAGACGGCCCGTCGTGATGGAAGGAAAAGAAAGAGAAAACGAGAAGGAGAGAGAACTAATCGGTTTATTAAAGGGTATTTCTCCTGCGGCGCTAGACGAAATTTGTCAAACAACCAGCAGAGCCTAATTTGTTCTCGTGCGTGTCTTGACCACGCTGAAAGAACCGTAGGTGGCTAGGAGATTGTTTCGCCAGACGATGAGTTGGATAGTTATCCTGTATTGGGGCTACCAGCAACAGGTCGATACGATAGCAATAGAAGGTTAAGAATCGACGTTATCATGCACGTTTAACCCTTGGCTGATCGGTTTAGAAATTGAGATAAAATAATACTGCATCATTCATGCAACGTAATCTATATTATTATACTGTATGACAATTAATTAGATAGTACTTTCAATGTATGTTACACTGCCGCTGTAACATGCAAAATTGTATAAATATAAGTAATTATGGAAAATATAATACGGAACTGTGACGATAGAATTTAATGACGTGTGACATTTGCGATATTAAGTAAAGACAAGGTCTACTTCGTTTCTCACGCTCCAATTTGAAAGATTACCGTATGATAGCACATGATAAACATGTATTTTTCTTACGATTATAAACCATAGCTGTTATGAAATTATTCGAAAGGAAAATCTTGGAAGATATCATCACACGAATGGGGTGAGGAAGATTTTTACATTTTTGTAAAAAAAATCAGTAAATATACACGTCTAATTCGCGATGAATGGCCCACGCAAATCAACACCCTACTTTTATTTGCTATTTGATGTGATTAACTATTATATAGTTAAGTATACCAAAGATGATATGTGTTATTATTGTATGTTAATCGTTAATCGGAAAAGACAGAAAAAAAATTACTTATCTTGTTCGTGTAAACTCATTCATGCTCATGTAACTCACACACACACACACACACACACACACAGAACAGGATCGGAAAAAACGACTGAGATATTTTCTACCCAAGATACTGCTTTCAGATTCTCTTGCTCGGTTATGTCACAAATTAAGAGAATTAATGACCAACGCCATGTCTCGTGACGACAACGACTCCCAGCAATACCGCCGGCGGTAATTGCGTTAGACTTGACATTTATTTTATGACGGTCTTCCACGGCGGTTAACCGTCCTTAACAATCATTTTCGTTGGAAGCGACAAAGAGACTTACCGTCAAAATGAACAGGCGTGTTTAAATCTCAAGGCTGTTTCGTCCATGTAGCGTTCATATTCTGCATCTTTGTATGGGAACGGGAAACACGTTTTGATTATGGGCTTTTACGCACCGACTGTTATACATATGTGCAATCTTCCATTCTGACAAATTCACATATTTTACAATTTTTTTTATGACAACACGTTACAGAGATTATATCAAAAGGCATATTTCGGAATGATGGAATGATATGACACGCAGGCAAACGTAAAAATTACTATAATTCACAAATATGTGACAATAAAATTTTTCTTTCTTTTTTTCAAATTTAATAAAAAACGAGTATTTTTATTTATCTCTCTACGTATAATAAATACGAAAGATTAGTAAACTTTTATACTCTATTGCAATCGATATCTCTTGTATTCAATAATTTTGTAGGATGATAATACAGTAATTCTATATGTTCAAAAGTACGCAGTCAATTATAATAGTAGTATTATATGTATAGTAGAATATTATTACATGTTTTTAACAAGATAACTCTGATTAATTGTCAAAACGTGAACGCTCTTAATCGCATATAATTTAATCGGTACGTGAACAGAGTTCTCTGGTCATTATTGCCTCTTTTTTGCTTTTGTAATCACGGGATAATATCACGATAGACAATTATTTAGTAGTTTAACATCACGAAATCAATGATGATTACGATAAGCGTGATCGATAAAATATAGAAGATCTCAGAATTTACATTAAGGGGAGATTATTTTTTATACCTTTATTATTCTCAGAAAAGTCTGTCATTATTGTAATTATGTATCGTAATTATTCGTCAGTTAATCGAAATAAAATCGAGACAGACAAGATACAATTAAAATATTCATGGTTGCAGTCGAATTCCGCTTTAATGATAACTCTCATCGGCGTGCACGTTAATCGCGTTTTAGTTAGGTATATCTCCGTCATAGAACTTGATGCAGTCGCCGCGTTAATTATATCCTTCCAACGGCAAAAACGAGAAATCGAACGAATCCCGGTTACGTACAAAAATGATGAGATACATTTTTCATTGAGGTCAACCGTTAAATACACAAAATATAATGCGCATTTATTTACTCGCTCTTACGCTATCAAATTGCGTACGTGTGAATCGTTACAGAATCTATAAAATCTTAATATATCGATAGGTATACGGGGTGGTTTTGAGAAAAAAGAGAGGCAGAGAGAGAGAGAGAGAGGAATAATCGAGTTAGCGATGCCGTGGCCGTTGCTAACTCGCTCGTTCGAGGATTCGCGAGACGATGAGGCAGTTTGCCTCGAGGAAAACGATCGAGCACCCACTTCGAGAAGCTCTAAAACACTTTAGAAGAGAATGAAAGCGGTCATAAGGAGTATAGACTACGTAGAGCTGTGCAACAACCGCAAGGTGCAAACCTCGCGCGCAAATACCTGCTGGGCGAGCAGGAATGCTTCTCTTATCCATTACGCCGTTATTTAGACTACATCCCGGGTGTACAGGCCGGCCGGTACTTGAACTTTCCGCTGGACACGCGGTTCGTATGATGCTTCGTGTAATCCGTAATTTGCAAATTACCAGAGAATCTTGCGCGGACGGGAGAAAGTCCTCTCCTCTTTTTTCCTCAATCACGTACTCTCGTTATGAGATTAAATCAATAACGTTATTATATCAGAACGAGTTTAACTTGCTGTCTAATTGGACCAGTTCGTAATCAGGCTGTCCCGTGTGAGTCAGGCTTTCACTCGATAATAAGTTAATACGGTCTCCAAGTATGATAACCGTCGATAATCGTAATAACGAGCGGCGAAAATAATAAAATTGCTCGTTGCCCGTCAATAATATCCTCTGTATGCATCAAGCGATGCTATCTGTTAATAAGTGAATATAGTGAAATAGTTATTCATTTTTGAATGATTAAATTATACGAATAGTATACTCCTTTCTTGACATGAAATAAATAGAAGTAGAACGCGCAAGTTAATCGCGACCAGGCGAAATTAAGTATCTCTGAAATACACGATTCCCTCGCCGAGGCGAACCAGTCTCTCACACTTGGACGCGCGTTCACACACGTTCTACCGTATGATGATTAAGTTCTTCCGATCGCGCGGGTCATGATCACGAGCGAGCGCAGGCTATGAATATGCGGAATCAGGCCAGGCAGATCGCGTCATGGAGAAGAAATTCAGAAGATCCGTTCGCGACGTAAAAAGCTGTTGCTGGCGTCACTCGCCAGTCATCAAATTCGCTTCGTCAAAATCATCACGTGCTATTCGCGAGATTTATCGTTGATTATTGCAACGCGAATAACCGTTAATAACGAACAAACGCGCACTAATATATGCAGCTTTCTCGGGGCTGGACGTGTCGAGAGGAATCAAGGACGTCCACGTCTCGCGTTCGAACTGAAAAAGTCATGGTACGTACGAGTTACGACGCGTTGATTTTCGCTGTCTAAACGTAACAAGAATAACGTGGATTAAACGAGAATCTCGACTCGGGAGTAGTAGGAAGAGAGCGAGGAAGAGAAAAAGAAGCGGTAGTAGACGACGATAAAGAAAAGGATGGAGGAGAGCGAGGTGTAGGCAAAGGGAGCCGAGAGTTAAGCACAAAGGCGAAGGAGGAGATTGGGGGAGGAAGAGGAGGCGGCAGGGAGGAAGGTAAAAATGTTTGAAGAAAAAGAAAGAGAGGAGGCGAGGTGGCAGAGAGGGGAAGGAGGAAGACACGAGAGGGAGCCGGAGGAAGGCGAAGAGGGAGTGGTGGACCACGGTGAGGTCGCGACCCGTAGCCCGTAGGCCTCGCAGTGAAAGGCCCAACGGCGATCCGCATCCGCGGGGCCTCTCCGAGCAGACCTAAGCGAGAGCAAGGAAGAGGGAGGGAGAGAGAGAGAGAGTGAGATCGCCGACGGAGAGAGAGAGAGAGAGCCCTCCTCTCTTAGCGAGCGAGCGTGTAAAACCGAGACGACGAAGGGCTCTGCCGCCGCGCCGCGCCGCACCGCGTCGGTGAGGCAGCCCCGTGAGCTGTTTCTTAAGATCGCGTTCTTCTTAGCGAGCCCCGCTGCCATTATGGCGCACTTAAAGTGGCAATCGTGTGGAAGGCAACGCCGCCGCGCAATAGCCGCGAGTTGCGCAACCTTCGATGACCCCACCCTGGACCGTGGACGTTGCCGTACACCATGGAAAACCTTAGCTGCTCTATTGGCGAATAACCCACGCCGCTAGCATCGATTCTTCGCGATCCCGTCACGATCGCGACAGAAGCACCTCAAAGAAAGAGTTTATTCGACACGTTACTCTACAGCGAAAAAACACTTAGTTTTCGAGATAATAAAATATATACAGTTTTAATTCACAGGAGAATTACTAATTAATTATTCTCGTAGGTATTGAGGGCCCTTGCAATTATTTTTACATGATTTTAGCATTTGCGATGTTCTCTTTCAATAATCATTGACATAAGATTACGAGGGGAAGTAGACAATGCTGCTATGATAAGAACGCGGCGTTCTGATAACGTCGCGACAATAAGTTTGCGATAGCGCCATGACTCGCGGCGCCAAATCAGCCGGTTACAGTTCTAATCAAACGATAATTGGATAGATTACGCGGAATCTTCTTCACCCTAGTATCGCGCTTGTGCATCCGTTTTATGTATTATATACAAGCCGCAGTCGTGTGATTGGACGCAATAAGATTAGAAATGAATCTAATATGTAAAAGTAACTTGCAAATAATCCTTGGAAATTTTAATCGAATTATTTTTACTTTTGCTTAATTATTAATATCTACATTGTCATGAAAATGGCAATCTTATAAGTGTTACAAATAATAATTCTTAAGAAATTTTTTTTGATGTTTTCTCTCCATTATTAACAGTATAATTAAACATTAATTTGCATTGTAATTACAAGAAAAAAATTTATCCTTGCAATTGAATAAGAGAATTCAACATCACCAAAAAAGAATGAAAATTCTTTCATAACCTATTCTTACGAGAATGATCAAATAAAATCTCTCTTTTATATTGCCGGATAAAATATTTCAGAATGTACATTCGTACATGCGGGAAAGTATAATGTGTAGATAATGATAAATTTACTGCTAATAAAGAAGTGAGAAGAGCTAAAAGGCATTCGCCTTGTAACTCATGAAAGGAGGAATCACGCGATGTATAAGATTTCAGGCGATACATCGTACAATATGAATGCGCTAGTTGCATCACGTTTTAATATTAGTCGGACTTGCAAGATTTGTGAGATAGTCGATCTAATACATAGATTTTTATTCAAATACCTGTAGTTGCAACTGCATTTTTTATTCAAATTTCCATTTTTCTGTAGAAATAAAGTGGAAAAGTTAAAAGCTAAGGAATATAAGAACGGTAGTTTAGATAATTCAATAAAATAATCAATAGTAAAGACAACTGTCTTTAAACCGTGTAATGAGCGCGTATAAAAAGGAAACTAATATATCCTGTCTGAAAAAATAATATGTTATTAGATATAATTAACAAGAATGAATTAATGTAAAATCAATTAAAGCACTCGCGCATGACAAATGTAGGTAGAGTAATCGTCACAATTAGTCACGGAAGCATACATATAAAAACGCATTACTCTAATAATCGCGTAAATGATTGAAACCTGTTCGCCGCGTCGAAGTAACATGCTTTACAGATCGAGTTTTAACGCGAGTAATAACATCAGACAACGATTATTCCGTTACGCGCACGTTTAATTAATTGACACGCGGCGCGGCAGCAAAAAATCCTGGCAAACTCATCGATTCGATACTGATCGAGCGAGCGCTTGCAATAAACCCGTCAATTTAAAAACCGCCTCCGTACGATTGAGTTATCCCTTGACAGAAACGACTAATTTGTATTTTAATCGTATATGCCGCGGACACGCGGTAACGAATGGTTACCGCGTGCACAATAATACGAACGACAATGATAATTACTACGTACACATCCGTTCGATTGCACGCCGATACGTATTTAATAAACGATCGATCGATTGGGTCGACCAATCGGGGGAAGGCTTATGACGTAAGAAATAATCATTGAGTCGACTATTAGTCAGCGCCAAACCTACCGATTGACGGACGATGTTACCAACGCTTCGATGCGAGACTATTAGTCGCGCGAAATCGCGAGTCTATAGTAACGCTATCGGCTGTCGATCGACATTGAATCGAGATAGGCGGAGAGAGAGAGAGAGAGAGAGAGAGAGCGAGAGAGAGAGAGGGGAGGAGAGGAGGAATGAGTCGAGCAGCGTCGATTTCATGCCCCAACTGTACGCGATAATATCGTGGTGACTGTGGGAAAACGATCCTGGCGCAAAAGAAGCCCGAAGAGCCGTGATAAAAAGCGTTAAACTCGTGATTAGACGCGGATTCGCGCATGCCCTTGCTTGCGCCGGATCCACCTTTGTGTCGCGCTCCCACCTTGTCCACACCACGATCATCGCGATTTCTCGTTGTAAGGCGAGACCTTCTCGATCGACGTAAGCCGAGACGACGACGGGTCGAGTCCGATTTTCTGGAAATCGAGAAATGCCCGCGATTTCTCTCGGTTTCACGGCACGAGCTCAATTTCTGTCATCGTTGGACAACAATGTGATCTCTTCAAGATCTAATGTACGGATCAATGAGCACGAACATTGGTTCCCACAGTAGAGCAAAATTCTAAGTTTACAATTGTTGTTATTTATACGTTTCTAGGAGATTTATTTTCAATTTCGAATCACACAACCATGAAAAATAAGAATCGTGCTAACTTTTTTTTTTTCTACATAATTAGGATTAACTGCGCCCATTCATTTTGATCAATATAAATTGTATTCTGTGTGTACACTGTAATTTTCCACTTCTATGCTTTTTCATTCGAAGAATTCGAGATCAATTTTTTTAATCAAACAATTAAATTGATTTCGATAATTCGTGTCTACGTATAAATTATGATTTCAATAAATTATCGGAGCTAATCGTGCTACTGATTATTTATCTTAAGTTGTAATTATTATTATTTATTTGGAATATCTCGTGGTTATCGTGGAAACATCTATATAGTCTAGTCAAATTTAACGGATGCTGTAGAAGCTTTTTGAGACGACTCGTTTTTTTGACAGTGATATCGCGCTTCGTGCCTCAGATTCAGGATTTCCTTATCTCGCGAGTAAACTTGAAAGGAAAAAGAGGCTAAGTCTAGAGGAGAACGGTAATAAAAAGAGGCTGGTTACAGGAGGAAGAAAGAGCGAGCGAGTAGTCATATACCTACGTAGGTTGACCCAAACGCGTGACAAATTCATCGTGTCACGCGTTTTGAAGAGCGCAGACCACCTCATATAAAACGAAATAACGCGACGCAATCGTCGCCGGGGCTGCTGAAACGCGAGGCGATAAATTAAAACTAGGAGAAACGCGGGGCTATTAGCGTACTATTAGCGGCTCTGACCATGCGTGACCCCTTCGCAGGACTCCGGTTTCAAAACGACCCTCTGCGCATTGTGTCGCCCCTTCGAGTAATTCTTGTCCCGGATACATATACATATATATTGTCGATTATAGAATGATTATACTTCGTCTCGTAATTTAGATCTTCAAATTGATTTTTGGTATAACCGTCCTGTTATTTAATTAGGTACATACTATAATTTAAACGGTTTTCTAATCTACGGGTATGTTAAGTTAGCACCCCAACTATAGTACTCAGGAGTTCTGATTATAGAGTTCCCACTTCCTTTTGACGAGACGGAGAGTTCCCTATAGTTAATAACAAGAGTTCCGCTCAATAAACATTTTTTTTACATTTTTTAAAAATGGGGTGCTAACTTTTTATCGAATTTCGAGGTGGAATAGTTATGAGCGGCTTAATAGCTTCAATTTGCGATTGCCTAGAGTTTCTGATATGTAAAAAAATTTTTCGAATAATAAAAAAAAAATTAAAAATTTTTGAAAAATTAATTTTTAGATACAATAGTTCTGATGATAATTCCTCCTTCTTTTTGACGATACGAAGAGTTCTCTATGATTTTTAATGACATATGCGCTTAATAATAATTTTTAAAAAATGGGGTGCTAACTTTTTAACGAAATTCAAGGTCGCATAGTTCTGATCAGCTTAACAGAACTATTTTGTGAACACCTAGAGTTTTTGATACATAAAAAACATTTTTGAAATATAATAAAGTTTAAAAAAAATAGTGGAAATCTTTGAAAATTTTTTTGAGAGTACCGAGTAGTTCTGAGTAGCGTTTCTTATAGTACTCGACGAGTTCTATCGAAAACTGTCAGGTGAAAAAGCGATTGGACCAACGGTTTGTAAGATACAGCGACATTTGTTAAATTTGTAAGATCATACAATTTTTAAATAAGTATATCTCAGAAACCGCTGATCCAATCGCTTTGAACCCTGATACTTTTCGACAGAACTCGCCGAGAACTATCCAGAACTCCGAACAGAACTACTCGGTACTCCCAAAAAATTTTCCGACGTGGGACTTTGGAAAATTTTTGGTCAAAAATTTTTTGGGAGTACCGAGTAGTTCTGTTCGGAGTTCTGGACAGTTCTCGACGAGTTCTGTCGAAAAATATCAGGGCTTAAAGCGATTGGATCAGCGGTTTCTGAGATACACTTATTTAAAAATTGTATGATCTTACAAATTTAACAAATGTCGCTGTATCTTGCAAACCGTTGGTCCAATCGCTTTTCCACCTTACAGTTTTCGATAGAACTCGTCGAGTACTATAAGAAACGCAACTCAGAACTACTCGGTACTCTCAAAAAAATTTTCAAAGATTTCTACTATTTTTTTTAAATTTTATTATTCTTCAAAAATGTTTTTTATGTATCAAGAACTCTAGGTATTCACAAAATAGTTCTGTTAAGCTGATCAGAACTATGCAACCTTGAATTTCGTTAAAAAGTTAGCACCCCATTTTTTAAAAATTATTATTAAGCGCATATGTCATTAAAAATCATAGAGAACTCTTCGTATCGTCAAAAAGAAGCAGGAATTATCATCAGAACTATTGTATCTAAAAATTAATTCTTAAAAAATTTTTAATTTTTTTTTTATTATTCGAAAATTTTTTTACATATCAGGAACTCTAGGCAATCGCAAATTGAAGCTATTAAGCCGCTCAGAACTATTCCACCTCGACATTCGATAAAAAGTTAGCAGCCCATTTTTAAAAAATGTAAAAAGAATGTTTATTGAGCGGAATTCTTGTTATTAACTATAGGGAACTCTTCGTCTCGTCAAAAGGAAGTGGGAACTCTAATCAGAACTCCTGAGTACTATAGTTGAGAGTGCTAACTTAACATACCCCTAATCTGCTGATAACTTTTTTACACGTATTTGTGTATTGTGTCCTATTCTTAAATAGATAACAAGAGAAGAATTTTCTTCCACACAATCAACATATAACCATCTGATATTTCCCAAGAAGCTGTCATGATATGAATTCTTTGACTCGTGGTACAGTGCGTCTAAACAACCGGAAGCTCTCATCGTGGAATCCCGAACTCGCTATGTTATCGCTTGAATTTTCTATCAACGTGATTATAACTTCAAAGTGCGCTGTTAACATTTAGAATTCCTTTCCACGGATCTCTTGCGGAAAACATTTTCCTGTACTTGCGCTTCTTGATGCCGCCGATTCACCTACGCTTCCTCATTAGCGCAGATGTCGCCGAAGTCAGTGAACAATTTCTTTCTGAATGTTTGGCCGAATCATTCGAAGGTACATTTAGCAATTTACGCTATTCTGGTGACTTCGCTAAAAGGGACGGCGATTCGGTGTTGATATCGTTGTTACTATATCGGATACTCATATACGAATCCGCACGAGCCGCAGCAGTTGCACGTTGAGACGGTACGGTGGATATCGGAGACTGCCAGGGCCGTACAGGATCGATACATCACAGGGTCCCAGCGGGGTGTCGAGATACCATCTTAGTTAGTGTCTTCGGATAGACGTGCACCTCGCTCGAACGAGCCAGCCTCGTCATTATATTCCTATCTACCTATCTATATCGGGGCCCGATATTCACGAATACAATCTGTCTACATTTCGAACGTTCGATGTCGGCCGATGGAACAAGGTTTCGCCTCGGTAGCTTTTTACAACATTGTTAGCGCTAATGTGCATCTTTTTTTGCGTTTCAGAATACTTCTATCATATCGTGCAAAGGGTATACTATACGTGCGCAGAAAAGAACAAATAATAATTATATTTCTCTCCAAATACTTTTAAAATATTTTATTATATATTAAAGTTTAATCATATGTTCTCAGGCTTAATTTCAAAGATTTTGTTAAAGATGATTTAACGCGATTGTATTGTATAATAATTCAAGAAAAATGCGATATAATTGCCACGTTTTTTTTTTCAAACATTCACCGAAAAAGTCAATAGAAGAACGAGAGATTTAAAATGTCATAAGAACAGTATACTTAAATCAGTTTCATCATTCTGTAAAAGTTGCAACAATCAGTGCACCATAACGTTTCGCGTCCCGCAGACAATTACGGGCGGTAGGGTTACGCCTACGATCGTTTGTGTTACAAAATCATCGGTTTGAAAGATTAACAAAGGGTTCGGGAACTACTTCATTTGTTCTTGATCTAATAGCAATAAGAACGGGTATACCCCTTATATTTCTTATTAGACCTTTCGCAACTGTATCTTTCATTGAACAAATCTAAATTATCGAATAATTACAAAATTGCACCATAAAACAGTAATATTTCTAAAATAAAAATATTGACGATAAATCAATAAAAAACAAGAAAATAATATATTTTCACGATTGTATTAATTATCGACGAAATTATTAATATATTTTTCTCATATATTGACTTTTATCCTCTCTTATCTAAGCCTCACGCTACATTGATCAGTCGAAGTAATTAAATGACGATATGTATTACCCGTGACACGCCCGATTTTATTGTTCATTACGATAATGTAAAGGTAAGCTTGAGAATCTCATGGTCGACGATCAATTAGCGAGACGGCATATACAGGTAACCCGAAACTGGGGAATAGGAATAAATAAAAGTTGGAGAACGCATTGCGTATAGTGATCGCAACCATGCTAACCGGTCTCCCGGGACCTGCGCTCTTTGGATACATAATCGGCACCGAATTCGAGAGAATGTGAGACACGTGTATTAATTTCACAGGACGGCTCGTAAAACTCGTACCTTTACGATTCTAGCGCAGATACGACGCGGTGAGATCGGCGCCGAGCTGGGCAGTCAGGTAGGTGCAGGTACAAGCGTGGTGTAGCACCAGGTGGGATGGATGGTACGAAGCTGCATCGTGCACACAGGATTCCGCTCATCTCGCTGCCGGGCTCGGTCATTTATTCAGAACGTATTTATGCACGTTAAACGTTTAGCGCTTTGTTGCGTAAAATAATTGCGTCGCTGGTTCGGCAACGAAGGCCAGGTATCTAACAGTGGGGAGGGGGCTCAACTCGATTCAACATGATTAGACAACCACCGAGAGTTGTACGAGAATAATTGTTTGTTTTAAACCAATAACGATATATTACCAAGGAACAGAGAAATAAAACGATGCTTCATTTCGTAAATTATTGGGCGTATCGTTCAATTCGTTATTATCGCTACGGTATTGATTATTACTTAGGTACATCAAAAACATTTTCACGCACGTTTTACTTGAATACGAATAGGGCATATCTTTATGGAATATCGACTACCGTTTCGCAACAATCGATTGTCACGCTTGTACAACCGACATCGATAAGGCGCTCGAGTAGGCGGGTTACAGGTGTGTGAGTATTCAACCGTGTGGTGCAAAATTGCAGAAGGCAGATCATCATCAGGGGACTGAGTGACCAAAAAATACGATAAAAGCACCGAGATGCTCGATAATCGTTGGCAAACCGACCCTCGTTACCTGTTTAAACGTTCGCGACGGAGATATTCGCGACAAAGGCAAGCTCGTTTCGTTAATTGCCCAAAATTCCGGGTCAACATCGTTAAGTAGTTGCTTTTAAGTGTCTCTCGTATGCTCGACCGCGTACTCGTCGCACGGGAAACGACACGAATATTAATTAAAATTGCGCGAAGGCTTAGCAGGAAGTCCAATATATTTCAGAGAATGGACGACTTTATTACTCATGATTTCGCGATAAGCTTGTCGCGGGGTTATCTATGTATTCGTCGACTAACGCGACTTTGACTTCTTTGCTACTAATACCTCTGCTACTTTTCTCAGACTAATTCTGGTTTCACTAAAGAATGGACATCATTAATTATTATAAAAATGTAAATATTTCGCGTAAAATCTAAATAATAAAATAAAATATATTCATATGCTTTATTACATAAAATTAATTTTTTAGAATATTTTTAATAAGATGTGTATTTTTTCTCTGTGAATGTCCGTACGTATTTAATCGTTAAGAGCAATATATTGACATTGAGAGATAAATAGTTATTTTATACAAAGTGTAATTAAGTCCGACGTTTATAAAGAAACAGGTAACGAGGATTGATTCTCGATGATGTGTAATAAAATGTTTGTCATAATATATTTTGTGATCCACTCTCTCTCTCTCTCTCTCTCTCTCTCTCTCTATGCATCAACATTTTCAGCGATCATAGTTTGAGTATAATATCAAAGGCATCGACAGTTAACACACGGTCGCGAAGAGAATACCGCTGTCGTTTTCGATTATTTATGTCTATTGTGATCTAATCTGCGGCGAGGAAACGTCGGCTGACGATCGTTTCGTTGCAAATGGATGCTCTCATACGTTTTCCGAAGTCTTTCTCTCTCTTTCCTCTCTCTTTCTCTTTCGCGCACATCATTCTTTACGACGCCGATTACTTGCCGAGCGATGGAACGCTTACGGAGTATCGACGAGTGGGTTCCGTTACCTTGCAGAGCGATCTTCGACTTGGCATCGATTTGCCCTCAAAATCGAATTACCGTGCGCGAGGAGAACGAACCGCTTCTCGTATTATAGCATCGCTTCATCGAGTTATCTCCGCAGTTTCTAACAAATTCTTTTTTACACAAAGAGACAAATTGAATGTAAACGTGAACAAATGATATGCAACAGATACGATGACGCACGTTAATTCGGATGCGACGTGACGAGACGTGCTCGCATTTTTCATATACAGGTATGTGTTAACGATCGACTCTTTAAATTGTCCGCTGTTGATTCGGTCATCATCTCTCTTCCTCAATTACAAGATACTTTTTCATGAAACATAAAGGACGACCGTGTAATAAATGATAGGCGATAGATCACAGGCCCGATGTTATCGCGGTAGCGGACAACAAACTCGTTCTTCGTCCGTTTCCCCACTCAGTTTCAGCTTTACTTAATTTATTCGGATGATCTTGTAAAGAGTGTCCACGTCTAGCGTGCGCACCTGTAAACCGTGCTCAGCCATTAAACATTAAACGCCAAACGCGCGAGGAGGCTGCCCACCGTCAGAATACAATTCAACCGTCATAAAACGTTCTACTAATAACGCCGCACGATCGGACTCGTAAAAGCTGTTGAACGAAACCTGTCTCGCTTCGCTTGCGATCAGATTGAGAGCCTCAAATTCTGCCTTCCCTTGTCTCTCTCGTTCATCCCTATACTTCATCCTTATTCGCTTCTCTTCTTCGTCCGATCGACCTCGTCGACCGACCCCCTCGTCGTTTCATCCGTCGACCCACGCCTCGACTGCCCTCTCGATTACCGGCCTCAATAAATGCAATTAATGATCTGTCACGTTTGATCCTGACTTACTAATCGTCTCGCATCCCGTTTTAACAGAATACCAATAGGGCGTTAAAATATCTGTGGGCGTTTTGCTTCGGTCAACATCATCGACAAGACATTTCGCTAATAAACAATTTATGCAATAATAAAACGTGATTGCTAAGGTACGAAGATCGCACTGCCGAAACGTAGTACAAAATATGTCGATTAGTTTTTGTGGCGGATTAATATTATAGCGGATTTAATGATGAATAATGGTCGAACATATGTATATTTTACATTCGCATTTTATTTAAGATATATACTTTTATACGCATTTTATACATACGGTTTATTCCTAAATGTAGAAGAATTAAACTTTGTTTTATTTTATCATCGTCAAGGTGAAATGAAAAAGATATCTTTCTTCATATCGTATAAGTGAATGTGTGACTAAGAATACTTTTAAACATATCTCTCACGATTCGTCACTAGAATGCTTCGCGAATCCTTCCATATCGCATCATCGCTAATCGAAGCCTCATTAACGATCCACTAATGCACCGTGCAGTGGTTCTTCTTCACACATCCGACATTATACTCTATACAAGCGCAAGTTGCTCCATGAAAACGCGATGCATCGATAGAAGGGATTTGACAAAAACTCTAAGCTAGTTAATTAAATCTAATAAATATTTTTATATATGAAATTATGAATCGAATTAAAATGAAAAGCATTTGATATAGCAAGACTTTCGGATCGCATATCTACACCGCAGTGAGTTCAACGTACTCGCCGTAATTACTACAAACGAACCTGAAGACAGATGACATGTAACTTTCCTGATGCAGACAGGAGGGCCGCGCAGTCACGTAGCTGGTGAAACAGGGTGGGAACGGGTCCATCGAGGTCCCCGCGATGCGACGAAAAAGCTGAGTGCCGTGAAAAGAAAGACGTGGCGGCGACGACGACGACGACGACGACGACGACGACGACGACGATGGCGGCAACCGAGGAGAAAAAGTCTGGAAATAGAAGTCAGCTGAGCGAGACTAGTGTGCTGCCTACTCGATCGACGAGTAATTACGAGAGCTGCGTGAAGAGCAGACGATATCGAAAGAGCTCGTGCCGACAGGCGTGACCCTCCTCCACTCTCGCGTTGCCTTCTCTTGCTACGGCGATTCTCTTTGTTCTACTCTACGGTCTACCTCCGATCTATCCATCCGTTCCTCTCTTTGCCCCTTGCTCGTTGTCACGGATATAACCGTAGCACCTACTCCACGCCAAATTCCAAAGAGCTGACTCGATATACGGATCACGTCGAAAGCGATATCTTCCGGTATCTTCTTACATCTCCCTGTAACGCGCAAAGAAACAATGTGATACATGTGAACTATTATCGGCAAAACGGACGTGATATTGTTTTCATGATGAAATTCTCTCTTTCAGTCAACGCGACGACCTCGAACAACAACACCGAAGGTTGTTGTTCCACGGTTGCGCAAAGAAACGAAATGCAGAATACTATGGATATCTTCTGTCGTTCTTCATGGTTAGTCGGTGCGCGTTAGTGTCCTTCACAAAGAACTATACGTCTCTTTGCGGATACGCTTCTTTCTTCCCGCGTCTACAATCATCGCACCTTTACCTTATTCTCGTTTTCTCGGTCCTTTTTCGCTCCGCGCTCTTCTCTAGGCCGTGGACCAATAATCGTAACATCTCTCTGGTATTCCAGAGAGAACTCAACCGTCGTCGCGGTGACGTCGTCGTTTAATGAGAAAGTCGACGCTGTCATCTCTGTAGTTCTCCATGGAGCTGGCGCGCACCTTTTCCGTTCTTCGACGATGAGTGTGAACGAGCAAGCCCCTGAACGAGATGATTCATGCTCATGCCTATCCACGTGGAAAACGAGGAAGAACGGAGGGAGAGAGAGAGTCCGTGTGATCGCTCTATGGCGGTACATAAACGCGCGCGTATCTGTACGCGTAAATAGTCAACGCGGCAAGAATGTTAAGTGCTCATCTTTTATGAGACGTTGCGTCGTAATTAATAATAATGGTAGGATAAATTATTGTGTGAGAGCCAGTGACGTAAAGACGATCACTGGGCGTGATAGCTGGTACGAAAACGTACCAACACATTAAAGTTACAGGTGCATTAACACTTTGCTAGCATCCCGACAATTTTATTTCATGTTATTAATCCATGCATTAAAACATCATAATTAAATTACTCTGATTAGTCAACCTCGCTGTCAACGACATTTGGAAAGATATATGGAACCAACGAATACAGGATAAATACTCTGATCTTTACGATCATAACTCATAACCATTTGTTGTTACTTTTATTTCGGTTTCATAGTTACTTTTGACATTTTATTTTTTTATTCAAGTCGGAAAAAATATAGTAGTAGAAATAAAAGTGTAACTGTATTTATATATACAATTAGAATCGTTAATAAGATTTATTAAATCTTTTAATTGTTGCAATAAATTATTCAATAAAATTTGAAAACCTACATCATGAGTAACTTGGTTTTTTGAACTGTAAAAGTTTCCATATATATGTACGTTGTAGTCAACAAAAATCTTTCGAAATAGTAAGATATTAATATACTTGGACCATTTACTCTTAGCTCGTTTATTGCCCAACTAATTTTGTAAAAAGAAAAGAATTCTAGGTTAATGAATCAAGATCTAGCTTCTTTAGAAACAGGACATAACAAGTGTGTTGCTCAATTTGCTAGTTTTTAATTTATGCCATTTACGTACATACATACAAAAGTACATACCACGGTTATGTGATACGATTCCGCTTTCTGATTTTCAGACGATCGCGAATTACCATATTGTTCTCGGATCTGTCGTAAGTTTATTAAATTTTATGCCACGATAACTTTAATTTCTCTCGTGGAATAATTATTATCGATGATTGTAAAGCGTGTCGAGGACATGGCCGCGGGACAAACGGATTCTCTCTCTCTCTCTCTCTCTCATACACACACAAAGTGCATCGTTTATGCGATTCCTTTTCAATGGAATCCTTCGGCTCGCCGACGCATCTCGCAAGCTGAATTTCATTAGGAAGACGCTGTGAAACGTGAGAGCCGAGACGAGATCGCCGTTATGTTTCAGTCGACTGCACGCATCCCGCTAATGTAATCTCCGCATCATAAGTGGAGAAAAGTATTTCAAGTATATGAGAAGTGATATAAGGAGACGCTGTGAGACTCGAAATCGCTGCGTAACCGTCCTGCCGCCGCGTGCGGAAACCATCTGGCGAGTAACATCAGGATACGCGCGGTGGATAATTGCAGCCTCGTTTTATTCGCGGTTTCAGTCTCGCACATTTCCAAGTCCTTTATCATCCGGACATCCGAATAAAATGAGGAAATAGAATTATCCGAAAACACAGTCCCGCTATCGATACCGTTTTCGATAGACCCAGGTATTATCGAACAAACCTGCGTGTTGTTAACCGTTCTAATTCGTCAGCAATAGCGGGAAGGGGAGTGTTGTTTACATGAAATTACGGTGCCGGACGGCACATCTGGTGTGTGCTGCCCGCGGCATTACCCCGACCAACAACTTCTGACCGGGCCGTTCGTCGCTTCAGGGGCGGTCACGTCTCGTCAAGGAGCCCACCAGGCTGTGGCTGAGAGGTAATGACCTATCGGGTCAAAGCGCGCGCGTTTGGACAGGGATCAGGATGAAGCATCGTTTGTCCTTAACAGGAAAAAGTCACCGAGAAAACGCGCGCGCACGTCGACGTCGACCGCCGATTGGACGAGGAGAGAAAGAGTAGAAGAGAAGGAAGAGATCCTCGCTTGAGATTCGATCGGTACTCCGAGCGTGCACATGCAGTGCTCCGGTCCCATCTCATAGCTCGTAGGGACCGAACGACACCGGCACGAAAGAGCAGTCCTGCATACATATACATATATACCGTAGACATTGGTTGTGATGGTGACGAGATTGTATAGATACTCGTAGTATCGGCTGCTGGCGTATATAGTTGAGAGTACAGTCGAATCCGTGTGTTGGCAGCGACGAGGAGTTCCGTGTACCCGTCCGGCATCGGAACGAAGGGCGGTAGAACGGGATGTTAGGATGGCGGGGGGGGGAGGTGATGGAGGATCACAGTGAGAGAATGATGAGGAGAAAAGGATGCGACGAAGATGCGGTGAAAAGAAGGCGACGAGAAGAATGGTAGGAGTAAGAGCAAGAGAGTGCGAAGAGACGCGGCAGAAAAGTTGAGAGAGCCGCGAGACGAAGAGGCGAGATGGATGTTGGAAGCGCGAGGTAGATGGAAAACGTGGCAAAGAAGAACCGGAACGATGAGACGAAGAGAGTGCGGGAGCTGAAGGAGATGCCCAGATCGAGACTGTTCGGCGGAGAGTGGATGCTGGCAAGCCTCGATGGACCACCTACCGTTCCTGATCTGATCTCTCCGTAACGCTCGTTCGTCCGTTCGCCCGTCCATCCATCCGTCCATCCATCCGTTCGTCCGTCCGTCCGTCCGTCCGTCCGTCTGTCTCTCGTATCGTTCAAGATTCCCAACTTGGGCCCGTGCGACCTGCTGTTCCCATCAATAACGCTTATAATATCTAATTAATCACAAATTATCTAGATCTCATCAGGAAATAAAATAAGGTTGATGGAAATTCGCGCAGTGTCTCGATATATCAAATTATTTTCAAATTATGCGAATTTCAGACAGTAACGAAAAAAAAATTTAAAGAGAAGTGGATTTACATGTTTAAATATGTTACACGATTCTTCCGTGAGAATCTGTTTACCTTGCGTACGCAATATGGCGTTTACGGATATTATTTAAATTAGTGAAAGTCTCATCTAATCGAACTCTAGCTGATGCAGTTTGAATCATCTCTCTTATTAAATTAAACATGCATGCTTCTCAAAATTTCTCACATATTGGCTCTTGTATAACGAAGGATGAATTGTGATAGACAGCTATGCTTGATAGAAGAATAGCTACATTTAATACCTACGCGTGATCTCTTCCTTGTTCGATAGATGTACAATGTGTCCATACGTGGATAACAATAAGCGTCACCTAAACGCGGCACGGTATTGCGTATATATGTATTCGTCGAGTTTCTTGACGAATAGCGGCACGTAGGAGGTCGCCCACGCGATATACGATACTTATTAGACGTATGCGAGACATAAATACGTAACCCTACGGAAGGTGTAATAAGTTTACATAAAGAACGGACATTTGAAACAGTGCGTATATATGAATAAGCCTGAAAGATAGCAAATGTATATATTTCTGTATTTATTTAGTGATATTTGTACAGGTTTTGGTTATAATGTAAGTACTATAAATATTCATAAAGTTTTTACATCTTTTATTATTATATGTATAATTCAATTGATCCCGAAAGATGTTTAATAAGAATAACCGATCAATTTAGTAATCCTTACGTTTGATGGAAAAGAATTTAGATGAAATTAAAAAAGCGGTTCTGAATGATAGGATCTGTCTGTCTGGTATTTCCGCAAGTCGCGCAAACTTGCGGAAATTTCTAAGATTCTTCGTGCCGCCTGCATCAATATGACAAGTACAGTCGAATACAATAACGCGCAATTGATGTTCGGTATACAGCTCAATTAAATTCAGTTGTATTGCACGCTTTTTCGTGGCCGGCAATGAGACCACAGTAGAAACGGGCTAAAAAGATTGTTCCCGTGCCTAACACCGTGGAACCGCGATACAACGATACGAAACGAAAGATACCAGCGATATCCGTAGCCACGCATCGTTGCTCTGCCACAAAACGAGGAATGGGGAAAAAACATCGGTCCGCAGTGCGGGTTAAGAAATGGCGGTTAATCGAATAAATGACACGCTTGTGGTGGTGTGCGGGCATCGCTGGTGGAACAGCTAGACACGCGAGCGTAACGAATCGCGTCAACCGAGAATTAAATTTGTTCGTGATCTCGGCCTAGCTCCTCTCACGATCGACGTATTTTTGTCGCCCCCGTGCCGCTTGATCGGAATCGACATCTTCGCGATCGGTCGTTGAGAGATTCATTCTATTCTATGTACGAGAAAACACAAGAATTTTATCAGCAGTAATACTAACAATAATAGTAATTATAATATGGAAGGAAATTTGCACATATAACGTACATGGATATTTGCACGAACGTGACGAAAATGCAGTGAAGACCTTCGCTGGTCGCTTAAATGAAATGAACGGTAAATAAATATACAGGAATTTGATAGAAATCTTACGAGACTCAATTTATTATGCGAAAGTTTACTTTACAGTATTACAAGATTGAAGACTGACTCTTGAGACACGGTATACGGTGTTTGTACTACATCGTCTATAAATCTGAGTCGGCAGTCTAACACCTACCCTATTATAAAAGTCGCAGTCGTAAAAGCTTGCCCTTGCACCTAACATGTCTGCCATTATTATTTAATAGTCCCATTATTGTAATTGATAAGTAGCCGGGCCCCGTTTGGCAGGAACTTGCGGTAGCAACAACACGTTTTATTACTGTTACCAGGGGCGTGTGCGCGGCTTTTCTTATACCGCCTCTTTAATGAACGAAACTGCTCCACGCCAGTTTGATAGGAAGTCGAATTATCTCGACACTTAAGATTGACTTTTTTAGGCTGTACTCGATATATGTAAATTATTTGTCACATTATATGTAGACGCTTATTACATTTATACCAAGGACTATTTCTTTATCCGACTAAACTGTAACGAAAATGTACTAGGTGCGCCGCGTTGAATATCAATTAATATCTACGTCTTTCAAGCGAAAAATTTTTTATATAGGCATCATGAGCGATTCATATCGTAATTTCGAAGGATATTCTATAACATTTTTAGAAAAAGGTATACGAATTAATTAATGTTCCTTGGTGCATCTGTCAATTTTAAGATTATTACTGCTAAAAAAAAAGAGAAGATTATTAAAGTATGTAATCTCTCTTTCGTAATCTTATATGAACACCTGGTTGGGATAAAATTTCATTTTCCACGTCATGAAGTTAACGCGACCGTTATGCGCGCGCGGAGTACAAGGAGGATGATGCCGAGTTGCTACACAGGAAATGCATCGACGTACTTCGGGAAGGAAGATCGACGCTGGCGTTTCTCTCCACTGGAAATATTACCAGAAATTTCACGGACGCTACTCGCACGGCTCTGACACGGCGATAGAAGTACGGAGACGCGGCACAGCTCGTCTCAGCGCGAGTTGCCCTTATGCGCTTGTATATACTGGCGTAATGATGGTTTATGGCCAATGGAGGCGCAGACCCCGTAGCGGCCGTGTTGGACATGCGGTAAACCGCAGAACGCGGCCGCGGCAAAACCTACTCTATACAGCAAAATGCCGCAGAGACGGGAGAATCGCGAGCCGGTGGCTTCCTCGCTCGCTTATGAGACGATGCGCGCGCGTTAAGCTTAATTACACCTCGTCCGGCTCGGTCTTCACCCTAAACCTTGTCCCCCATAAGGGGTCGCATAGCCATAAAATTGCCGTGTTTTCGGAAACGGATGCACCATCTCAAATTATGAGCGATATACCATGCACCGAAATCGATGCTGTTTTGTTGAAACGATGCAGAGTGCAGTCGAGTGTATAGTCGATGAAGATATTTCTTTTAAAGAAGTTTCGCGATTAAATGTTTTTTCATAAAGTTATTCTTTGAAAGTGTTACTTAATTTTTTTTTTTAACAAGGAATAGTCTATTTTGTGTTATTATCAGGCGTATTTTCTACACGTGTATAACACACGATAAAAAGATAATTTTTTGGTTCAATGCAGTAGAGAATAAAGGAAACAATTTATGTAAAACTTGGAAGCACTATAATAGAAAAACGACGAGTAATTGCGCTATTAATTATAAATCGAAGAAAGGAAGGATAGACCGCGCATCATCATCGGAAGCACCGGTCGCGCGGTGCGAGATCAACACGATCGCGAACGGCGATCACGGATGTTCCTGCAATCGGCAATCGGCAATTGGCGGCGCGGCGGTATCATAACGTGATACGAAGAAACGTACATACGTACGTATATGTTACGTTGTGTTCGAGGCGAGGTTCGGGACCTGCGTTCGTTTGATCGAATGCCGCAATGATTGCCTCGACTGATATCTGCTCCCGCATCTCTTCGGCTAATGATTATTAGCTGTAAGTCCTTCTTACTTCTTCTCGTATCCTTTCGTATTCATATACAGGCGCAAGTATGAGATCGCCGCGGATCCTTACGGTATAAGCCGACTATACATTGAGTCCACACTACCATCTCTTTTCGATCCCTCGCCCCGTCCCTTCCTCGTATACGAAGATATCGAGTCATCCAGGTAGGCAGGCAGGCGGGCAGATACACCTTGCACGTATCGGAGCCCGATCGAACTCGGAGGAGGGGGCGGGGGGGGGGGG